>NC_052504.1:49296537-49386941 GCF_014356525.2 Nilaparvata lugens
AAGGAAATAGTAGAGATTTTTTTCGAACATATTCTGGAAAAAGCCATTTATGAATAGGGAAAACTTTTATAGTTTTTAACGCTCTTTCTAACGCTCTCTACTTGTTAAGATCCTTGTCGTCATCGCTCAATTGCTTCCATCTGAGTTTACCGACAAAGATGTATTCTCGAAATATATCCAACAACGAAGACGTATTGGATTTGATAACTTGGTGTGGAATTCATCCAACTGTGCAACCTGATCTCATTCCAGTAGATAACAAATGTGTTCAACAATTCTCTTGTCATCAGCCATCTCAACACATGTGATTAAATGTGTGTACATATGTGTTAGGAGAATATTCGCTGCAAAGAGAACATTGCTGGAGACTTCCGGAGCACAAGGTGGAGGAGGAGAAGGTGGCGGAGGAGGCGGTGGCAGATGAGAGGTTTGGCAGTGCAATTACTTTTCCCGTCATTTCAAAGTCTCTGTCTCTTTCTGTTCCGGCACGCATTATTTGTTTCCCCTACGCGTGATTACTTCGGAATGCGAATGCAGCAAGGGATGTTTTCTGTGAAGGTGGAGCTCGACTCGTTGATGCCACTCCGCGCCAAGATCATATCACCTATTCAATGAGAAAGCCTCTCTCCCCAGTCATAATAAAAATGTTTCATCTGTCAGAGCAATAAGTGAAAATGTGCGGGATGTTGGACCGTGTGCTTTTATCCTGTTATATGGATATTGCCTTATTATACAGTTTTTTTAGGTACTAAAGTTTATATTATTTGAAACTTAGTTTCTTTAGGCATCCTTTTGTAAATCTGAATAAAGACATTGGGCATCAGTATGATTATCAGGATTCCTTCAGGAACATCAAGAGAGGATCTGAGGAACTTCTGGTTCTCAAAACAGTAGAGGCAAAACTACATACACCGTTTTTTTTCATTTTTGTGTTATTATCATACAAATTGTGAGTAGTACTGGTATAATAATAAAAATATATAGTATAATATCTTACTAAGAGAAATCTGTAATATTACTTTATCTTGATACATAAATGTTATATGTTATGTTCCATACATTCACGATGAATACCATGTAGAAATACAACATTGAAAGTATGATTTCCCATATAAAATGTCCTCAACTACAAGACTCTTGAAGTAGACAATATTTTGTAGATGATTTCCTGTTCTATTTCAAGCAGAACAGAATTGTGAGTCAGTTCCATTGTCCAACAGTCTTGATCTGTATAAGAAAGTTCCAGAAATATGTGTTTACAATTTTAAGGGTGTTGGTTGAAGTGTTCAATAGTTTGTTATTTTCGAACATACAAGTTGAAGAATCCTTGAGTCTGAACTAAGAACTCACTGAACTCATGCAGTTGAAATGTAACAATCTACTTGTGAACTTAACTACCAATTATACAAGTGTTTTAGTATTCACTGTATGTGCTAATGTTTAAAACACATTGGCCTTAAAAAACAGTAGAATATTTCAGGGAAACCCCACACTAGAATTAATCAATTTCGATCAAAGATCAATCTTTCTCATCGTTCCTCCCCCACAAATCACCACAAAAACATCGCATCCGACAACTTGAATGAATGAATCAATGCTGCTGCCCCAAATGCATTGTATGATTATTGGCATGCTCTAGCCGTTGGGGGAGCACCCTTTGCTATGCACTGTCCACTATCACTATACTACACCCTACTATATGGTGCAGTGTAAATGGGTGATGCAGCAGGCAACACGCCAAGCTGACCATAGACGATGGACGATGCAACCGGCCATAATTAATCACCACTTGCATGCGACGACTTTTGTCGGCCGCCAATTGAAATGTTAATCCCATCGGTGGCAGCGATGCGCTCAATTATGCCACGGCGATTGTTGTGAGCTTTAGCTGCACAGCGCTTTCCCGCCTACTCCGCATTCTCCGACGGCAGCCATTAATCAGCTGACTGCCACTGCCTTCCTTCCATCTTTGACGCACTCGCATTCACGGTCACTTGTTTGCACTTGCCCAAAATGTGAACGTGAGGAACATTCTCAAAAACATCATGTACCACAGGATTAAAATCAAGATAGGAACATTTATCTTTATATTTTATTTTATTCAATTTAGTGATGCGGATGTTTATTAAGGTTGTATTATAGTCCTTTAAAAAGAGTGAGATCACTGTATCCCATTATCCATAAAATAGTGAAAATTAACAGTCGTCTAAGAATTCGTTACAGGAAAGATAATCTGCTTGTTGACTATCTGGCCTATAGCTTACATATTGACAAAGAATATTTTCAACAAGAGGTCAATCTCAAAAATGCTAAGCTGAGGCATTACCTCTCTATTATAAGACCGGATGCTTCTGAGTTCTTAATTCTCAACAGACAGGGCGACCGTGGAAAGTTGGAAGTAGAAAAAAGAAAGCTTTTGGGGAAGATTTTTGGTAAACACAACGAGAATAATATTTTCACTTACAGAGACGAGGGAATCTATAGATATGTCTAGAAGTAATCAGAAAGAGGAGATTGGCGTTCTATGCTCATTTGTTTAGAATGGATCCCGGCAAACAAACAAATGAAATATTCAAGAAAATAAGTGGGAGATTAATTGAACTGGTTTTTAGAATCTAAGAGGGATATGCAAAAATTATATAAAACAGAGGCAGATTTACTAATCAGAGCAGGGCTACGGAATCAGCTTATAGTTAATGTTTTCCCAGAAGAACCCAGAATTATTGAAACTTGGTCGTTTGAAAGACGAATCGCTCAGAGTGCGAGGGTGAAAGAGTATTGGAGGCGAAACCGGGAGGCCAAAGTGAATAATAATAATAGCGTTTATGATAATGGTTAATGGTGAATTACTGTGGTCCTTAGTTGGCCTATACAAAATTGAAAAAAAGAGTTTCTATTCTTATATTCAAATCGAGTCTAATTTCTCAGTTCAAATTACAAGATGTTAATTATTTTATACATACACTAATCATTGAAATGATAGAAAGTTCTAATGATCAATCAAAATTATTTCGTAGTACTTACTTCTTTATACTCCATGAATAGAGTCTTCGGGAAGTATTCTTGGAACATAATAATTGGAGGTTACCAGTTCATAGTTTTAGCAAATGTCAGACAATCTTGTAGATTTTGAACAATACGAAGATCATTGCGATTTGGAAAAACGGTGTTTATAACAAAATACATGTCTCATGACAAAGACAGGTATTGGAGAAGGAAGATTATCAAGTGAGTAGTATTTAATTCAATATTTGTGATTTTTCAAGTACTTTGATGATTCACTAATGTCACAAGCACGTATATATTCCATTTATGATTACGGTATCATTAGTTAGTACTACGTATGATGAACAATATCATACACCGATGTCACAAGCACTTAACTGTTTCAAAGACCATTATAATTCAAGATTTTTTCTCCAGATAACATTTTAGAAACGCTGTTCGTGGACACATTACCTACCACTGAACACCGCTGAACATTTTTGTGGAAATGCTGTCAAGCTAGTTAATTGGATGATGCGACGAACAACGGCACTTCAAAGCGCTGCGCTGATTCCATCTAAGAACATCAGCTGTTACGTGAAAGGAAGGAAATACCTTCCGCCCTGAAAGGATCAACATCCTTGGCCGAGGAGCCGGGTTTCGCCCGTGGCTGTTTACCCAGCGCCTGTAATCTAATTGGCCAAAGGCCCCATCAAAATGGAAAGATGTGCAGGACATCAAAGATACCGCAACAAAACGTTTTACATCGCATGTATAAGAAAATTCGGATTAATGCTTGGGTAGCTTGCAAACAATGGGATACATGCTTTATTTGAGCATCAAAGTAACAATGTTGTGGACGTCAACATGGAAAACTTCAATAATGTTCAGAATTGTATCGATTAGTTCCAAACAGTTTCGTAATACACAGTATGTACAAAAATTATACAATGCAAATTAAATGAAATGAGAAACATAGAATACTTTGAATAAAATACATGCATACTTTGAACTGGGACGTGAGATATAACATTCCGAGTGAGAATATTAATTCCACTTCATTTACTTTTGTCAATATAGACTTGTACGGTACTTAAAGGATTCACAAAATAATACTGATTACTCTATTTAATGTCCCAAAACAACAACGGAACCTCAGTAATAAACATTAAATCATGGTTTAGCAGCTCAAGGGAGATACAAAAGACGTGTGAAAAACGTTTTAATGACCAGGCGAAAGAACAATGTATATTTTGTGCAACTAGCACCTGCTTATGACAATAGCCGTTAATGAGGTGAAAGATAGCAAAGTTTAAGGAAGCACGACACAAGAGGGAACGTATAATATTTTGAATTTTCTTCCTTCACTACTTTCCATAATTCATTAGCTCTATCTCACTTCTTTCACTCTCTCTTTTTCAATCATCTTACTTTTTCTCTTCTTACTTCTTATCATCCGTCATTATTCTCCCTTTACCTAATTTTTAATAATAATAATAATAAATAAATCATTTTATTTGTACACGGTATAACCATACAAATGAGTTGAGTATAAGAAATTCTAACAATGACTAAATTAAACAACATGAAAAAAATGTTTGGCAGCAGATCAAACTAATAACAAGATCCAATTATAAATCTGTATACAACCACGCACAATGGAAGTACCTACATTACAATCAATAAACAGTATTACTATGAATTGCTAACATTCAACAAGCTCAAATTAGAAGGTACAAGGTAATTCCTAATCAATAATATAAATAGATTCAACATATTCAAACAACTCAGTAACTTAAATACATTCATCAAGATCAGTAAATCCAATAAATTTAATACATTCAACAAATCCACTTAACTCAAAAAACTTAACAATTTTAGTTAACTTATCTAATTCAATTAGTTTACAGACTTCACTTTCAATAAAAAGAACCTACTCAATTAACAAAAAACATTTTAAAATATTTCCATCGAAAAGAATCGTTATTGGTTATGTAGCCCTTACGATTTCAGAGACCATAGTATCCCTCCTAGCCAGTGCCTTAGTAGTATATTGATAAACATGTTCAATTTTCTCAACATTAAAATTAGATAATAAAACCATTATTTTATCAACGTTTTGAACTATGTTATCAACATGAGGCGCAATGTATTGAATCCTGAGGTCTTCATAAGAGGGACAAACAAGAAGAAAATGCAGAATTGTTTCTAAGTGTGATTCACAAGTGGGGCATATTCTCTGTGGCTCAACTTGATACCTGTTACCATTAACTTGAATGAATGTACTTTTTGCCGATAATCTCAGCCGTGTTACGCATCTAATCATTCGAATTGGCAGCTGAAAAGTAAGCTGTTCTCCCAGTACCGAATCAGGATTGAACATTCCATACAAAGGAGACATCTGAGAATTGTCAGACCTACATCTATCCTCCTCTATCATCCTCCCCGAATACGCTTCCAGTATTCTATTTCTGTTGTTAAGCAGATCCACTGCATCAAATCCATATTCCGTCCATAAATCCCGAAACTGAACAGTTTCCAACTCCCTCTTCATATAAGACATCCAATTACTTTCGAAGTTTGTTTTTAATAGAAGTCGATAACACACATGAGGGTACCTAGACTCTGCCATGTTTACAACTTTGATCAACCATGACAGGCCTACCTGTCTTTAAAGACATGAAACTTGAGTTTCGGCCTACCAGTCTCCAATCTGACACTCCAACTCGGCGTCGACCGGATCAGCAGCAGTAGACGTTTCAAGAAGAATAACTGTGCTTTCTCTATTGCTTCTTCATAACCCAAACCCCAAACCTCTGAACCATATAGGCAGGATGGGATGACAACGGTATCAAACAACTTCATCTTTTCTATCCATTTCTCTGATCTGACTCTAGACAAAACATTAATCGCCACTGTTGATTCCGCTTTAGCCCTACTTATTGATCGTCTTAACATCTCTGTATATCTTCCTGAAGATTGAAATATAACTCCTAAATAATTATACTGGCTACACATTTCTATTTTCTCCTCCCCGAGCTTGAAACTGGATTTATGGCATTTGCTTAATCGACCTCTATGGAAAGTCAGTATTTTGGTTTTGTTAGCATTCACCTTGAGACCTACTCCTGCACTGTATTGGTTCAAACATTTCAATTTATTTCGCATGTCTGAAATGCTATCAGCCAGAATGACTATGTCATCGGCGTATTGCAGCATTAACACATCATTGTCGCCGTCAAGATTCAGGCCATGCAATCCTCTCTCTCTAAAAAACGACTCTATACCTGATGTGTAGAGGGCGAAGAGGAGGGGACTGGCAGGGTCTCCCTGCAACACGCCTTTAGTCATTGTTATTGGCTCAGAATAAACCCCTTTGGACCTATTTTCAACTACTAAAGTCAAGCTACAATACAGGTTTTGAAAGATGTTAATAATTCTCCTACTTATGCCAAGTGCTCTCAATTTCTGCCAAAGGCGATCATGAGGGACGGAGTCAAATGCCGATTCATAATCAATGAAAATTGCGTATACTTTCCTTTTTTTAAATTGCATATAATATTTAACTATTGTATCCAGTACAAAAATATTGTCAACGCATGAACGACCTTTACGGAATCCCGACTGACTCTCCTCCATCATTCCGCACTCATCCGCCCACAGTGCCAATCTGTCCGTTATTATGCCAGTGAAAAGTTTGAGGATACAATTCGCAATCGCTATACCTCTGTAGTTCTTGGGATCCAGTTTACAGCCCTTCTTAAACAGCAAGAATATTTTAAGCCTTGACCAAGTTGTTGGAATTTCACTCGTCTCTAATATTGAATTGAATAGGTGAATCATCAACTCTTTTCCTTCGAAAGCTAAAAATTTGAAAAATTCGTATGAAATCATATCCAAGCCCGGTGCACTCCCATTCTTTAGCCTTCTCAGTTTATTCTCTAACTCTAACAAATCTACTGGTTTATCGATAAGTGGATGTCTTACATCGAACAATATACAATTCTTTCCAATAGAAGTTGGTTCATATTTCTCTTTAAAAAATCTCGCCCATTCCTCCAAGTTAATGTGGTTAAATTCTGCATTCTTTTTCCCCCTGACCAGCCGTACCGTTCCCCAGAATTCTTTCGCGTTTTTAACATTTTTAAACTTTTGTCTTATATTATCATTGAATTCTTTCTTTTCTGTTCTACTGTACTCTTGTACAACATTTTACAGCTCATGAAATGATTTAGTGCGCTTAGATCTTGAGTTCTACTTTTAAAATTTCTGTATGCTTTGCGTAACTGCCTCTTCAATTCATTACAATGCCTATCGTACCAGGGCTTATTTCTGAACTCGGTGACTCTTACAACATTTTTCATCATGCCTAGAGAATCTGCTTTTTCTATGATACCCTTTATCAAATTGTCAGCCAAATTCTGAACATTTTCCACATTATCACATAATCTATTTGGCGCTACGAAATCACTACTATATTCTGATTTACATGAATCGTTCCAGCAGAACTTTGTTTGACGCTTATTTGAAAAAGTCTCTATCACCCTATCCGAACTAATTTCAGTAGAAACAATAAGCGGTAGGTGATCGGAAGTCAGAACTAAATCGGAAACCTCCATATCTGAAATATAAGGAAAGCTATCTAAGTTCACCCAGACGAAATCTATCACACTACTTCCTAATTTTTAATGTATACCTTTACTACACCAATATTTACCCCTACTCCTGCTTTTCCACATGCTCCAAATCCTCCTTATTCTCATGCTTTATCCCTCCTCACACATTCTTCCCCACCTCCTCTTCCTTCTCCTCCAACATTTTCTCTCCTTACCTTATCATCTTCTTCTCCTCCTTATTCCTCATCATATGCTCAACATTTTCCTCCACCCTCATCTTCCCATCATCATCATCTTCTCTTCTTCCACTTCCTTATCCTTCTCCTTCTCCTCCTTCTCCTCTTCTCCTCCTTCTCCTCCTTCTCCTTCTTCTCATCCTTCTCCTTCTTCTCCTGCTTCTCCTCCTCCTCCTCCTTCTCCTCCTTCCCCTCCTTCTCCTCTTCTCCTCTTCTCCTCCTTCTCCTCCTTCTCCTCCTTCTCCTCCTTCTCCTCCTCTCCTCCTTCTCCTCTTCTCCTCCTTCTCTCCTTCTCCTCCTTTCCTCCTTCTCCTCCTCTCCTCCTCCTCCTCCTTCTCCTCCTTCTCCTCCTTCTCCTCCTTCTCTTCCTTCTCCTCCTTCTCCTTCTTCTCCTTCTTCTCCTCCTTCTCCTCCTTCTCCTCCTGCTCTTCCTACTCCTCCTCCACCTCCGCCACTATCTCATCTAGCCCTTGCTCTCTCGTCACTCGTCTTGTCTCTCTCTCTCCCTCAATAATATGGTTGCAATATTAGTATGCGATGGCCAAGCGGTGGGGGGCAGAACCCTCATTTCCGCAATTCTCGACTTCCCCTCGGATTTTAGCGCCTTCAACCCATATGGGAAATTAAACTCGTTAAGAGGGTGCAGTACGGTAGCCACCTTGTCGGTCATCTTGGTCACCTACCTATACTATAAAATGATATCATATACATGTGCATACATGACTAAGAATATGTACTATATATATGTATTTACAGTCAATTATACAGCAACCGATCCCCGATGTCCGAGATATAGCTACTGCTACCAGTGACTCTGACTCTTTGTCTGTCTCTGTCACCCCCCCTTCACTCTCTTCTTCTCTTTCTCTATTTCTTACTCTCTCTCTCTCCTTTACTCCAATCAACATTTATTTGCAGGATTATTGTGACGACTAGAGATCTACGTTATTCACGAGTTTAATATGAGGAAAGGCTCAAGGGGATGATTCTATCTATCTACAAGATCACTTTATAGGGGTAAGAATGCTGGAGGATTATGTGGGGCTTGTACAGAGGTGCCTACCTATATTTGCATAAGAGCCTGTTGTCTTTTTCAAAAGAACCAACTGCCTCAAGATCGTGAAATGTAGTTGATGCTCAGACTATTGCTGAATACTGATAGATTCTGTATATCAACACATGAAAAATGCTTCTATGAATCATGCATTGATTCTATGCTTCATGGTTTCAGTTTTTGGAACCTTATTTCAACTGCCTGTGTGAAATAGATTTAAATAGCTGTTGAAATAACTGATAGGTTGAACAACCAAAGATAGAAAAAATGTTAGGTTGAAACCGGTGTCTAGAGTGATGAACTATTTCAGATGATGAGAGGTCCTCTGGAGCTCAAAGAATTGGTGCATACTATGAAAAAATGTAATTATTTTACTTTTCAGAACAGATAAATGAAGACATGATTGCGATTTGTATCAAGACTGTACGATAGTGTGGAGGATTCACTCATGAATTACATCAATGCTTCTCACTCAGTCAGTGAATTCTAGTGTACTTTGAAGGTGTAGTAGTGTAATTATGTTTTGATGTATAGAAGTCTACTTTCCTTCCTACTGACCACTTCCTACTGTCTTATGAATTGATTCATTACAAATTTATATCAATTCCCTACACATAGATATTGGATGAGTTAACTGCATTCAGTGATTTATTGAGATAAATCTATTTATCTTAATAATGCAAATTTCATTCTGTTAGTGAGATACTATTAGTGCTCAAGGGGAGTAGTTGGCGCGAAATTAATTAATCTTTGTCTAATTAATTCGTGAATAGATAGTCACGGTAACCAACCGATCTGTATAATTGATAAGCCTTGTACGACCTGAACTGATATTAATTCGAAACGACCATTTCATGCATGCAACATTGAATTGTTTAATGAATAACACTGTTCTCGCCATTTTCAGGGTTAGCACAATGAATTCTTGATAAATTCTTATGTGCAAACTTATTCAGTAGGCCTACCAGGTAAATTCTGATTGCCCAATTTTATCAACTTTCTCAAATAAGTAGAGGATTGCCTGGATTCAAGTTCGATTCTGGATTATCACGAAACGAATAAGGGAGAAAATAAGGAGAATAATAGTTTTGGTCCAAGCCTTATAGTCTGTTGTTCCATCCAAATCGTATCCACAAATGGAATAAATAACTGAGTAAGGCTTGTTATTTTTGATTCTGAATAAGGCGAATGAAAATAGTAATTTAAACAGTCGTAATGATTCAATATTCATGGACGGCCGAAAACTACCGAACGCGACCTAACGATCCCCCAACAAAGAAAGGAATAGATGCTCGTCAGGTTCATATGGCCAGGCTCGAACAGGCTCATTCGTCTCTGGCCTATCAATTTTTTGATCCGAATTGAATGGAATTTTTCGGCTCTATCCGGCCGAACTAACTAGTCGAGCTGAGACAACAAAGTATTCCTAACCTAAAATTGTTTCAATTTTTGTTTGTTTTTGTTTATTGAAGTTGTTCTGTTTTATAAAGTTGTCACAATGGGCAATGAAGAGTTGATAAGTTTGGTTCAAGAGCATGTTCCATTGTGGGATATGCGAGACTAAAGATATCATCGTCGTGATGTTCAAAGGAATCTGTGGACAAAGATTGCTGAAGAAATAGGATCTGAAGGCTATATTATTGTAATGAATAACTAATTTAGTAGATATTTGTTTATTCAATTTTTCAGCAATATAATGTTATTTGCATTGAAATTTACCGTGTTCCTTTAGCGAGTAATTTTGAGGCTTTCATAGAAACGCTTCTCGGCATGCTTGATGATTTAAATAGCAATAATAGTATGTGCCTGCACTTTTTAAAAGATAATAGATAAGATAATTTTGAATAAAATTTGGAATTTAGAAATAGGCCGACACATCTAGAAAATACCTGAGTCTATACCTAATTCATGCAGGTGAACGGGCTAGAGTCAAGAAAACTTCAATTAATCTTGCCATGCCTGATTTAATAGGTTTATACTATAGAAAATCACTACAATTTGAAATAATTGAAAAATACAAACAGTTTCAATAAACATTGGCAACTAAAATCGAACAACAGAAACAACAATTTCATGTTACTTTGTTGACATTCTTCATCTGATTCGGGGGGGCATTACTATCCCCGTTTAGATAGCAATACGTCACAAAACCAAACAAGATCAGTCATAAAATAACCAATCAATTTCAACATGAAATTACTCAAGAAAGAAAAAAACCCGTTGAACCCAAATTTCGTCGATAGTAACCCATATAACCCATTTCATAATAATTTTGAATCCCCACTTTTTATTGACATTCTCGAATGAACCTTTGTTTCACTACACTGCACTTTCGTTGGTTTGTACGTTGCTTTATCGTCGGGGTTACAGTACCTTGTTTTTGGCGGTGAGCTTTTACCGGTTGAATTTGGCTTGACGGCGACGTCCTCTTACGTCCCTAGACCTGTCGTCTGAACGGGTGTCTTGAAGCGGTTTTACATAAAGTTGCGGAACCAAAGGGGTGGTAGTACAAGAAGTTGGTTTGGGGACACACATGAACCGCTGTAAATAAATGTATTACAGCATTAATTTCTAACTCTTCCCACAATTCATCAAAAGCTAAAACAGGAGTTATCTATTGATTACAATTAATTAAATTCTCTCATTCTTTGAATCCTCATTTTATATAGATTTTTATCTTTAAACTACTGATTCTTTTTATCAGAATTAATGGATCTTTCTTCACAATAATTCAAATTGAAATGATGCTATTTTATATGATATTTTTCGTTTGGTTTGCGAAATCAAATATAATTTTTCATATAGTAGCTCGGCTAGTATTGTTGGAAACTTGTGCGCCAGCCAACATTTATTTTATTTATTATTTATGAACTATAGGACGCAATCCAAGTGTAAATAACGGGCATTCGCCCAAAACTGCTCAGAACCTTAATTAAAAATGAACATTCCAGAGTTTATGATTTGATTTACCTACAAATACAAGTCCAAAAACTAGTATCAACTGAAATTATGAATTTATCACCTAATAAAACAAGACACTTTATAACACAATAAAAGAAAAAAATATTGAAAATTTCACTTTAAGGAAAGATAATGTTTGCCTTATAAGATTCATCTTGTGGAATTTTTACCTTTAATAAATAAAATTAGTAAACACATAGAAAGTAATTTAAATTGTATTAAAATTTGAACATTCATTAATATTAATTTCCTGGAAAACAAAAACTTTCTTCTTCATCTATTAAGATTTCTATCATAAAAAATTTCTAAATCATTCAAAAGCCTTAATGACATAAGAAAACAGAGTCTGAAAAATATAAATTAAAAAATGTCATAAACTCAATATGAACAATTCTTAAAAGTTTCATTTCAATTTAAAGGCTATCTTCCTGACTTTCAGCAATACTCTACGATAATATATCTCCAGGAACAATAACTCAAATGTAACGTAACTGAAAACTTTCTATACTTCTGTAGAAAAAAAATATAAGTATCTTCCATCACTAATAAAATCAAAAGGATATTCTCAATCAATATTATAACTTGAAAAATAACAGGCTTTGTTGATAAAATCTTTTGATTGAAGTTTCACTTAATTAATTTCCCTAAATTATATTTTAACCTTAGTTTACGTACCTTAGCGGTTATTTGAAGAAACAATTATTCGTACATGATGAAGAAACACAATTAAACCTTTCAGGACATGGCACTACTAGTAAATTCAAACATTAATAAAAAATAAAACTAGCTCCTACATTAACTACTGAAATAAACTTATAAACCTGCCCAAAAAGGGGGAAACATAGTGACTACATCTTTACTCTCGTAGTGCTCCTAGCAAAGTGTCCTCCGGAACGTAATCTGGTCTCTCGACTGGGGAATCCCCACTACTGTATTTAGAAACAGGTCTCCTATTGGGCGAATGGAATCAATTTGACCAATCGTCGCGTGGCTTCTACAGCCTTTGGACCAAATAGTAACTGCAAAATCGGTAGTTTGTTATAATTTCAATGCTTGCTGTTTTCCAACTTATCGCATTTTATGTGGCGACAGGAAGGCTAAGTTTTAGAGATAATTCCATAATCTACATTCCTCGACGACTCGGAGCCACAATTTTTAAAATATCTATCATGGGAAACTCGAAGTCATGGCCGTTCATAATAGAGAGAGAAAATAATTTATTTCGCTAACTCACTTACAATAATGGCTCTAGTCTATTGCGTATTAAATTTACTATTATAACTTGGGAAAAGGCCTGAATTAAAGAGAGTGCCCGGCACAAGTACTAATGCTAGCATTATCCTCTGTGGGGATTTCAATGTAAATTTGATGATAGATTCTAACTACCGTATGGTCTTTTAAAAATTTGCTGTCAAGTTTCAATCTCAATTTAACAATCAATGAAGTTACTAGACCAAGTGAATCTACTCATTGTGAGGGGATGTGTATTGACAATATTGCTACATCAATTCATTTTGAAAGAATTATCTCAGCAGAGGCTGAGCCGATGATTGTCTCGGATCATTTTGCTTTAGTGCTTAGCTGCCAACTTGATGTGACTGATCCTTCAGCTTCAAAATATTCAAGAGGTAATAATAAGTCTAGAAGAATTATCACACCACTTAATTACACTAATATTGTTAAATTTCAATCAATAATTGCAAGAACTAATTGGTTAGATGCTTATGCAATCAATAGTATTGAGGATAAATTTTCCCACTTTTTCAATAAATTTCTTTGTATTGCTGATGCAGCTCTTCCCATTAGATGTGTTGAAAGTGGCGGATGTCCTCCAGTAAAATTATTTTGGTACACTGAAGAGATTAAAAATATTAAGGAGCAATGTTTACTTATGTACGACCTCTATAAGATGTCCTGTTCTGCCACTCATAAAAGCATATATAATCAGTTGAAAAGATCTTTTAGAAAAATTGTAAAAAAGTCTAAACTCGATCACAATAATAATCGTATTTTGCGTGCTAAAAACAAGCCAAGGGGATTGTGGTCAATAGTCAGAG
The DNA here is from genome assembly GCF_014356525.2 of Nilaparvata lugens. Lineage (NCBI taxonomy): Eukaryota > Metazoa > Arthropoda > Insecta > Hemiptera > Delphacidae > Nilaparvata > Nilaparvata lugens. Next base: position 49,310,447 of record NC_052504.1, read on the forward strand.
AGAATTTGAATAGGAATGAAGTAGCTAAAGGTGATAAAATATCTAGTCATCTAGTCATACACCAGATGGTTTCAATGATTTTTTTATTGACAGTGTAGATGAAAAATTGCGTTCAATAGCAGATCCTGTCCATGACGTTTATCTTGACAATTACAAGAATTCAATGCCAAACTCTTCAAAATCCTCTTTCTCTTTTCATCTTACTAGTGTTGAGCAGGTTCATAGTGTAATACTATCCTTAAAGAATAGTGCTTGTTTTGATGTGTATTGCTTGAATTCTTACTTGTTGAAACTGGCTTCTCCCCATATTTGTAAAGTACTGAGCTCTCTGTTTAATGATTGTATTCTTGATGGCGTTTTTCCTAATTGCTTAAAAATTGTCAAAGTAATTCCTCTTTTCAAAAAAGGTTCTGCAAGTGAGTATAATAATTTTAGACCGATTTCTATCATTCCAGTTATTTCTAAAATCTTTGAGGTAATTTTGTATTGTCAGATTGTTGAGTTTTTTTGAAAATAACTCACTGTTCTCCGATAGTCAATTTGGGTCCAGACCTAATAGAAGCACAAATACAGCTATATCTGAATTCATGGAAAACTGTATCTATTCTATCGATGAGAAGTGTAATCTACTAGGCAGCTTCTATGACATGAGCCGAGCTTTTGATACAATATCTCATCCCATCTTATTACAAAAGCTCAAATTCTATGGTTTTGATGACATGTCAACCAATTCAATTGCCTCTTACTTGAGTGATAGATACCAAACTGTTTTTTATGATGGTCGTTTTTCTAATTATTTGAAAGTGTTATCAGGTGTTCCACAGGGTTCCACACAAGGTCCTATCCTCTTTATTATATATGTTAATGATCTTCCTGCAGCAATCAGTTGTAAAAATGTTAAACCATTTATGTTTGCTGATGATTTAGCTGTTCAAATAAAAAATAATAGTCTTTCTGGTAGCTTACATACGGTTAATGAAATAATTGAGGATTGGACAGCTTCTAATTCATTGTGTCCTAATAAGGACAAAACTCAACTTTTGGAAATGGATTTAGATTACAACCTGACAATGAAAAGTTTCTCGGTAATACAGTTCAAAGCAATTTAAAATGGGGCTTACATATCAAAATATTATGTGGCAAACTGTCGAAGGGAATTATTATGTTGAATAGATTGAAGTTCATTGTTGATCAGAGTGTTTTAATTTCAGTGTATTTTGCTTATCTTCATTCTCATGTGTATTATGGTGTTGTTGCCTGGGGTAATGTGAATGTGAATAAACTATTTGTGTTACAGAAACGAGCAGTTAGGGTCATTGCTAATGTGAATAGTTGTTTTCACTGTGTAGATTTATTTAAAAAATTCAAGATTTTGACAGTACCAGCTATTTACATTCTTGAATGTCTTATGTATGTGAAAATTGATTTAGCAAGTATTTCTGTAAATAGCAACGTTCACAACCATTACACTAGAAATTCTGAATCGCTTAGAGTGAACTAGTGCAATTATGCAAATACATTGAACTGTTTTAAGGAGTTCGGTATAAGAGCTTATAATAAGCTTCCTGCACATTTAAAAGAGCTAGAAGTTGGTAATTTTAAAAGAGCCATAAAAAAGATGTTAATAGAAAAATAAGTCCATATAGAAAAGAGGAGTTTCTAATTTGATGGTATTTTGTTTGATGTTTGTATGCTTGTGATGGTATTTTTATTTCTTTGAATGTAAATACTTTTATTTACCATGTTTAATCTATGACGATGCTATGCATTTGTATAAATGTTTTCTGAAATAAAGAAATCTTGATTCTTGAATATCAATATAATCATTGTTTATGAAAAAATTTTGTGGCTATGGTAGTAGTTAATTCAATACTTGGCAACCAGCCAACTACTGAACTAGACTGTAGTAAACGGCTCCAATGGACGACCATATTCGGCCGAATTAACGGCCGGCAGATTCGTCCGATCCAACCGTCGAACGGATCGGTTGGATACGGTTCCAGTGGACGGTTATCCTTAGTTTCAAATTGAAATAGCATCTTGTTATTATCATTGAATATATTTTCATGATTTTTGTTACTTAACAACTTCTGCATTTCAGTTTAGACAAAGAGTGTTAAATATTATTGTATACACATTAGATCATTATTTTAAGTATACATTAACATATATATATGAACCATAAATAGGAAATGATATCAACTAACAATGTTTTTTATCCTATTCAAGTTTTAGAAGTAAAATTTATCCATGATAATTATCTAGGAATTCCACTTCCCATTGAATGAACATTCGCAGAGCTTCTTTGACTATAAATGAATGGATGACAATCATCTGGAGCGTTGATAGTTGCCCTCTCAAAGTAGGAGCTCGCTTCTCAGCCATTCAAAGCCTATAGTTTATTAAAGTGTAACAGCCGCAAGAGTCGGCAAACGAAGTTTCTCACATTAATTAGAATCTCTTTGAGGCGATTATGGGCGTCATTCCTTGGCGATATTTCTTGGAGCGTAAAGCCGGGCGAAGACCGAGGGGCTTAAACTTAAAATTGAGTTCCGATCGTTGTTGGAACGTAACTTGTCGACCAAAAATTCGAAGCCTCCTTCCTTTGGAAACTAGCTGCTTTGCACTTGAGGCGAGTATTTGATCCGCAACTTCCTAATCTCTTTGTGACCGTTGATTCGGCTTCGATTGTTGAGTAAGCTTTCGTCAATCGTTGCGAAATTGAATCTTCTGCACTGTCATAACACTTGGAAGCACTTGATAAGTTCATATTATGTTAACTTTGTTGAGAATCTATTCAAGTATCGGAGTATTGAAGATTCTTGGAAGACCACAAAGCCTACAGCTTTGTTCCCTTTTTTGTTGATGAACAGCAACTGACCAAGAATAGGAGTGATTTAATTTGATAAATCATCAGCTATTACTGCGTTCATCAAGTTCATATATCAACTTTAATTCAATATCAATGACAAGTGGAAAGAGTACGTTTTATGGAATGAATCTAATATATTATAGGTACACTTTTTTCTATGTATTTTAACACGACATGCAGTCAATTATTGAGTAAATATTAAAAACTTTTACTTACTGACTGGAGTACTTTCAATTGCTTGGCAATCATTTTCAACAGTGTAGACCGGAAATGTTTTGATGGTTAGGAAGATTTGTGGTGTTTATTATGTGATCAAAAAGTTTGTTGGATTTGAAATTCAGCTGTTCATTTAGCTGTTCAAATCCAACAAACTTTTTGATCACATAATAAACACCACAAATCTTCCTAACCATCAAAACATTTCCGGTCTACACTGTTGAAAATGATTGCCAAGCAATTGAAAGTACTCCAGTCAGTAAGTAAAAGTTTTTAATATTTACTCAATAATTGACTGCATGTCGTGTTAAAATACATAGAAAAAAGTGTTTATACAAAGCAGCTCGGAATGGATCAAGAAATCATCACCTTCATATTATAGGTATTTTCTCTATTTAATGAGTCAAGATTCAATTCATCATTTTTAAAAGATCGAATAACTTTCAATGCAAGACGGAAAACAAAGATTCAATTCAATCAACGTTAACTGATGGAGTCAACGAATAAATAATAATGATGTACTTACATCAGCCAATGAGAGCTCTTTGTAGGCGTGATCTTGAAGGAAGCGAGAAATTCACTTGTTCGTGATTTGTTGACATTGTGTGACATAGAAGTTTTCTCGTTGATGTTGAAATTGGTATTTACCAATAGGATTGTAGAAGGGAATTTCATAATTAGTCCTTTAAGATTTTATCTATTGCATGTCTCAATTGAACTTTGATTGGATAATTACTGAATTTGCTGTTAAAAAGACTTAAGAGCAATGTTATAATTCGGAAAAAGGGCTGAAACAGGCACTTCGTTCTAGCGTGTTTCGGACGCTATTTTCCAACCGATAATCATGAAAATGGTACCAAATTGTTCAGAAAGATTTGGACATCTGGCGCCGTACCGCCAAATGCCAATTTTCCAACTATAAAATGACTTTAAAATTCGATGAACTTGGAGAAAATTTGGCAAAGTTTGACGTTCAATAGGGAAAAATTGATAAGTGATATCAAAATTTGGCGGTACGGCGCCAGATGTCCAAATCTTTCTGAACAATTTGGTACCATTTTCATGATTATCGGTTGGAAAATAGCGTCCGAAACACGCTAGAACGAAGTACCTGCAAAGAACTCTGAATCGAGAAAGCTTCAATTCCCTACTAGCCTTTCGAAAAAGTGTGGTCGAACTCACTAACACAGTCCCAACTTGTATGATTGTGAGTACACACACTCACACCGGAGAAGCGGAAAACTGGTTTTCGGTTGTCGAAGCAATTGATTGTTTTTGTTCAATGAGATAATATTGCCTGTCTTCTTGTCTGCGCTATTGTGTTTTATGTTATATACTATATTCATATAATTATACTCTATTATTCTATATGCTTATACAGTAGTTTGACATCCATATTATTATTTATTCCCATTTCATTTCAATATCACATAGAATCTGTACTATATTCTATTTGTACAGCTATTTTGGAGACATGGTTCATTCTTCTCTCATCGAATTCTTTATTATCCATGTTGGGCCATGCATGGCAATTCAAATTCAACCCAAGAACTTTACATGAAACTACCCGGGAAAAATGTAGTTTTGGAGAGATCAAGTTTTACATGTTTTTTTCTTATACGGTAATTAGAAAACAACCAATCATTCCTAAATTCTCGAAAAAAGTAAGTTATTGGATAATATGAATGAATGATAGTTCATGCTTCAACATAAATTTCTGCAATAAAAAAATACTTTTAGTATACTGCAAGATTTCCAAGATAAGCCAATTCTATGTTCACTTTTTTTTTATTTACATTTACTTTCTTTGAAGTGGTAATAGGGTACAAGTATTCAATTGGAAGAAAGGTGAAATGCAAAAACTAATGTACAGTATGACACTGTACATTGTCATTGTCCAGGAGTGGTAACGTTGTGGGGGGGGGGAGATTGCGCAGACTGCGTCCTTGTCATTGTAGTGAGGGGGGGTTTCCAATAGGGTCAATATTGTAACGACTGACGATCTTCTTGTTTGGAATGTTTTCTGAATCGTGCAGAATCACAAATACTTTGCTTCTGAATAAAATTATGCTTATATGAATCATAACTTTTTTTGGGTTTAGGCGCCTGCTGGCGCCTGCGCGGTAGATTCTATTAAATTCATAATTGACCAGAAATGAATTCGATTGTTTATAAAATAGAAAAATAGACAGTTATCAACTGTCCATTGTTCAGTTGTTTACAGGCCGTTGTACATGGTGATCTGCACTTGTTTTGGTGAATCAGGAATTAGGTACTTCTCGTAATATTTGCTACCGTATATTAGCCCAGTTCTGAATCGTGCTAATACAGTCACAAGTACTTTGCTTCTGAATAAAACTATGCTTATGAATCATTGTAGCGTTATAATATTTAGCGTTGTTGTATGATTTGAATTGTTGTGCCCTGTTAATTATTTATTTATTTATTAGATTACCACAAACAATATAATGATCGGGAAAGAAAAAACAGGTTATTGCCCAAAACTTTTTCAATTTCCTAATTCAGTTTCAAATTGTGCAAATATTATACATAGGTTATGTCCATTTCAATTTTCTACACCAAATCACAATCTGAGAGTATAGATTAGAATAAAACAAACAATTTTAAATTTTGATAGATTGATAGTAAAACTTTTGTAAAAACATGAAAAAAAACTTTAAATTCACAAAATAAAGAATAAAACCACTTAAATTTTGAGCTCGAAAATATAACGTTCACCTTAGCTATATAACAGCTGTTTCATGTTATCATGGATAATAAAAACCAATTTGATTCATTATATTATTGGAATCATTTTTGTTTGTGATTTTCCCTGATAATATACATAAATACATTGAAATATTTGATCCTGTACTCCAAACAATATTATTACTGGAAAAATTAATTCCTATCTAGAATCAAAATAAATATATTTAAATCTCAAGAATGAAGAATCATGATTTTTATTTGTCTATGCATAAACCATTTTATTAACAGCCTTCAGCACTTACTGTAGGTATCTATATAATACTAGTCGTCAGGCTCGCTTTGCTCGCCATATCCGTTTAGCCAGACATTTAGTCTGTACCCCCGACTGGATCGTCCTAACATATGATAAAAATGCACAAATGAAAAATGCAGGCGAGCGAAACGAGCCTGCTGATCTCATTCTTGGAAAATCCAGTCGGGGGTCCAGGGGAGCGAAGCAAGCCTGACGGCTAGTAGTAATATAATATTCCCAGGAATAGCTCTGATTGAAGTAGCAGTACCCAATCAATTTTTCCTCGATAAATCAGGACCTCCTAAATAGGTATTTATCCTATATAGGTATATATAGGTATATATCCTAAATAGGTATTTAGGAGGTACTGGATAAATTGGTATTTAGGAGGTCCTTGATAAATGCATTTCAATCTTCAACTTGGTGCCAACCTAACAAAGTCAACTCAACTCAATGCCAATCTGAAAAAAAAATTAATTTAATCACCAGAACAACTGTTTCGAAGAGGAACAGAACAACTGTGATCTCTCTAGATTATAGTTCTATATTAACATATGGTATGGACATTTCAATTATAATTCTAAGATATTGGAATAAGAAGAATATACATGCTAAAAGACGAACTTGAAACCCTTAAAAACCACCCTTAGAGTTAAATATCGCCAAAAGATTTCTTAGTGCGCCTCTAAAGGGCCAACTGAACATACCTACCAAATTTGAACGTTTTTGGTCTGGTAGATTTTTAGTTCTGCGAGTGAGTGAGTAAGTCAGTCAGTGAGTGCCATTCCGCTTTTATTATATAGATAGTGCACTCATATATTAATGAACTTGTATGTCGATTTAGAAGAATTAGTCAAATGAAGTGTTCTTTGATGACACTGTTGAAGCAATAGAATACCATCTATAATAGCCAGGCTACTCAAAAGCAGATCAGTCATGTTAGAGCAGCCGCAGAATGAGTAGACAATGCAGTGTATAATAATAATAATAATAATGGACTTTTCTAGGAATAGAAGACTGATGTGAGAGTGAGTGCGCGTGTCAATTGTGATAGTGGTGCTACTGAAGTAATGAACTTCTTTCTCTAGAAAGAGAAGACTGATGTGTGAGAGAGCGCATCGATTGAGAGAGAGTAGAGCTATGAAGACCGATGTTTTTGAGCCAGCATGCTTTTTGACTCCGTTCCCCATCTCATCAGTTAAATTTACCTAGTACTACACTTTTTGAACAGCCTTCCTAGACATGCCCCTTAACAGAGGTAGTATATTAATTGTTTCTCATCAATTGATGGAACTTTCAACCCGAAGAACTAGTATCTTTAGGTTGAGTGGTAGAGAGGACATTTTCTTTTCTTCTTCTTCTTCTTCTTCTTCTTCTTCTTCTTCTTCTATATGCTGGCTCCGCGACAGAGATTGTCGATCATCAATACTATCTGCATTCTACTGACAGCTCGGAACAGTAATGTTGAATCAATGTTGAACCACTCCCTCAGGTTCTTTAACCAGGATGTTTTTCTCATCCAGGCCAGCGTCTTCCTTCAACCTTGCCCTCCATCAACTGCAGAGATCTGTACTTTTCATTGCGCATTATAGAGGACTAAAACGTTCCAATTCCGCCCAATCAAGAATATTTTCATTTTATTCCATTCCATTAATTATCTTCATCAACTTATTCGCTTCATTCTTCCATTAGAAATATGTACCTGTCCGACATAGTCTCATAATTTCATTCCTAAGGAAATGGAATTTATTATCAAAAAGATTGAAGATTTCAGATCCATTGAAAAAAATTAAGATTGAGGTCTGGTGGTAACTTGAATAGCACATGAATGTCTCTTCTCCTGTTTTCTATCCATCCAAGAAATTACTTGAAAAGATAAAGTTAAGTAGAATTGATTAACTTTCACCATAATCATCATCAGCTGAAATCAGGTCAAACAAGGAATTCCTTTGAACGTGAGCCAGCAATGATGGCTATGGAGGCAATCAGTACCATTGAAAGTGATCTCTTAACTTGGAATCACCAGATAAAGGAAGAAATGCTCTCCCAATAACAATTCAATCGGGGTGGATCGCCCCTAGCAACTGCTTCCCAGCTCTCCCAAAATTGAAAGAGAATTAATTCTATTCTTTGAAGCTAATTGTGGGTGGGAGCAAAGAATAATGCAATAAATAGTTGAAGATGTTTTGGTAGACTAGAATAACGAGTAATACCAATAACCTATGTGGATATATTTATACCAACATCCTAAAATGTTGACTTATTCATGCCCAATGGAGAAAAAGTAAAGACAATTTATTTTGAAACATTACATTATTTACATTTACATTAATAAAGGGATTCATAATTATTTACTCAATCCAAGAATGAATTTGTTACTCTTTACATTCCACAAAAATAATTAATTTTGGAATAAATTCAACTGAATTATTCACAAATCAAAATTATTGCTCAAACTCTTTTCAAGTGAAAATTGAATCAAGTTAGTAACAATCACTCACTTACTAACCTAACAGGAATATCTCAAAACAATTTTTATCCATAATATACTTTCATGTATAACAATTAAATCATTTCTTCATATAGGTATCGGAAAAAAGGCAATTTGAACACTTTGTGACTTTTCTGAAAATAACATTCTTTGAATTATTATGAAGAATGATCATATCACACATATACTTGGACCACTCATCAGAATCAGGAAGAATAGATGCTTTTCACTCATCGACTCCTGGCTCTATTGTTTCTTTCTTGTTCTCTATTGTTTAGATTCCATGAATAAATTGATAATACTAGATAGTTCTACAGTAGATAAGTATAATCTCATCGAATAAATCAGCATGAATATGTACAGGAAGGACTCCACATACAATTCATTGTTCTATGCATGTTTTCGAGATAAAGAGTACAACTATTCATGCAGCTAAGAAACACACACCGTACTTTGTGCACAAAGAAACTCTTGGCGCAGAGAGTCGTTTCGATAAAGGAGAGAGTACTACTTCCATTTTGTTGTGCTTTTGTGCGGCAGCCACGTCGAGATGAAACATTGAGAGCAGAGCAGAACTCGTGCGCTGCTCGCTGCGAGAGCAAGAAGGATTCAATGTCATTGTTTTAGCCAGAGTTGTGTGCTCCCCCACAAACAATAACCAGAGGAGCATACCGGGCACAACAGAAATTACAAGGGTGGCTGCCGCTTTTTTCACACCACACCTCCGCGGACCCCTTTAGAAAAATTACCCCTATACTCGAGCCGCAGCTCTGCCTAGTGCTCGAATTGTGCAACGACACCCGCCATTTGTAGACTTGACGCAAAGTGCACTCCAAGGATTTCGACTGCAATTGATGGCTCCAACCGCCTCATGAATCATGGCTGAGGCTGAGAGCTGCAGCTGCAGCATGACAAAGGGTTCAGCTCCGACGTGTTTTTCGTCATGAGTGACACTAATGTTGGCTGGTAGTAGAAACTACTGATCTATTAATATTTAAGCAATAAATGATGACGTTAACCGCCCACATGAATCGTGACTGTGATTATAAACTTTTCAATCTAACATAACAAACACAGAATCATCACATTCCTGGAGAGTCAAAAAATTCAATTATCTTCGTCGTCATACGAAATTCTCTGTTGGGAAGAAGGCTTTTCATTTTAAAACAATATCCCAGATCTCAATAATTTATTGGCTCTATTTTATTAAATTCATCTTAATATGAGTAGTGAGTCTACTACAATATCTTATGAGTAGTGATACCCAATACTCAAGAGTATTTCCTCTTTTCGCCTCAGGTTTGTGACATCGAACATTGGAAATATGAGTCATATTTCGAATTCCCCTTTTAATTATTCGGGTATGAATATATTAATAATTTAGTTTGTTTAAATCATCGAACCTCTGTTGAAAATCGAAATCTTCATTTCACGGCCGCTTCAAACTGTCATGTTTATGTGTCTGATACTCATGAGGGGGAGGATGATGATACTGTTTTGGTAAATGCTTACAGCGATAACATTCAGTCATGTTTTAATTGTAGGGACAAAATCCCTTCGTGGAGTGAGTGCAGGCTACGTGTGATCATCCCCTTCAGTCCTCTCTCAAACTCTCTCATTCTCTATTTTCTCTCTCTCACTCTATCTTCCTCTTATACTCTCATTCCACCTCTTTCTCACTATATCGACTCTCTTCCTCACTAGAACCCTCTCTATTGGCTTCGCTATTTCTGAGCCCCACGCTGTTATCATGATTCTAAACTGTCTATCGGTATTGGTTGACCAGATGAAGTCAGCAGTAAAGAGTCAGCATCAGATCAGCAGCGCGGTGCCACGTTTCAGATTCGAGCAGCAGCCCGCTGAATATAAATAAATCCGTGTAATCAATTTGTACCGTCGATCGTTGAGAGCCGGCATTCGTATTCAATGATACTGCAGTAATTTACAAGCTGGGTGCCTGGGTCTGGTTGCTGCCTGTCCTCTCGAACTGGCCGCAGTAAAAGATTGCAGGGTAGCTACTCCCCCCTCAGACCCCCCTCTCTTAACTCACCCCACGCACACTAATTAAGCGAACCTCGTAAACAGCAGACCACTACCCTCGCCCCCCTCCCACTCTTTAGTAAGGGTGGCGATTACTACAGCCCTTCATTACGACGATTTTCTCTCTCCTTTCCCACTCACCATCCCCTTCTTTCAACAGTCGTCATCATCCCCAACCTGCGGAGGATCGCCTCCTCCACTGGGCAAATGTTTGCCTTCTTTCTCGGAGATTTTTAAGCTCACCATAAATACTGTCTCTACTGCTGCTGTTGTGTAGCCAGGAGCCTCCCCACCAATAAAAAGAGTCGGTAAGAATAATTGTTTGGAACCTCAACCGAGATAATCGCATTGTTTCCACGGGTTTTGCTCGATAATTAGCATAAACGATTGCTGGGTACTTGTATCGTTTTCTGAATTTATTCAGGCGAGTGATATTTCTTTACAAAAAAAATTATTCAACCAAATTTATTTTCCACTTTCTAGGCATCGCAAGATATCTGGATACAGATTATTCTGCTGTCGATGTGAATGCATACCGTGGTAGAACATTCCATCACTTATAACATAGTCATCTACTACAATGAATAACTGTAGTCTACTTGACTATTTGAAGTTCCTTATTCAGATTCTTCTGCTTTCAATGTGAAGTGGTGTACAAAATAAAATTAATTATACATAAATCGATTGCATAGTAAGTTATTTTTTCACATTCAATCCAGGAGTTTAGTGATGACTGAGTGAGTCTTAGTGTAAAAGAAGGATATCTAATGTGAACGTGGTTTTCTCTGATCATTTATAATGAAAATTGGACTAGAAATATTGATGAAATGGAATCATAACTTCATTTTTGGAGCATGTTATTTACTACGATTTGGTGGAGAAGCATTTTGCTCTACTGATTCTATGATTTGTGTTAACAGGAATAAATGAATGAAAACATCATCTCATTGCAGATAAATGCACATATTACTAGTGTTAGATACAGTATTAGTGTATCACACTTGAAACGCATGCGAAACTTGATACATTATATATTGACAAAAGATTCGCTAGCAAATTGGGTCATGATAAAAAGACAGTAACAATTACAGCATCAGGAGGGACACATCCTACCAAATGTATCAAACTACTATTATTAAACTTGCTGAACGACATATTGGAGTTGGGAACATGTGTTGTGGTTTGAAACACAAATGCAATAATTTTCGGATTATTGTCATGAATTGGAATATGGTTTGAGCTGCAGATTCTTGTTCAAATGCCCAACAACATTCAAAAGTGGTTCATCATGTAATGAGAATTTGAGCTATTTTAGCCAACCATACGAAAATAGTCCGATGGAAATTGGAACAGATTAGTCCACCCTCCCCTTCAACCTGCACCAATAGACGTTGCCAATTAGTCAGGTGTATTATAAAAAATATTAATTTCTATTGAGCTGTGGACAACGTTGATCCGTCTTGCAAGGGAGCTCAGCCCCCTGGACCCCTCAAAAGTAGCAGCGCCATTACCCAAACAAAACTTCTGTATCGACTTCCAAGCTCAATCATCCCTGAAAATTTTGGCAGAATCTTGAAGCTCTCTGTACACAATCTCTTTATACTCAAGCTCAAACTCTGTAGAACAACTGTTCTCAACCTATTGAGGAAGTATATAGTGATATTTATAGTGCATAAAGTGACATTTTCCCAATGATAAAATTGACATACCTGCTGCTGGAGAGAGCTTTGTGAGGACGCCCCATCTCGGTTTCCACTGAAAATGAGAGAGAAAAAAATTAGTTGAGGAGACGTAATAATTCTAATAACTTAAATTTCTTCACACTACTATTTAATTACTAATAACATTATACTTGCCCATAAAATATTATGTTACTGGAGCTTTGTAATTAATTTCTACAACACACACACACACACACACACACACACCAGTGCTTGTTAGAGGGGTCATACGGGGAGGCACACACTTTCTGCACTAAGGGGGATAACAAAAAAAATTCAAATTTCAATTTTTTGAGTGTATGGTGACTCCTATACTCGTGCAGTCTCAGAAGTTTGAGCTGTCCAAAATATTGAGTAATATGTTCGTCACATCGTAAACCAAAGATGAAGCGCACACAGTAATTCTGAGCACGCTGCAATCTCTGGGTAAAATGAACTGTCATGTCCATAGTCACTAAGTCAGAATAGAAAAAAAGGGGAATATCAATGTTTTAACCAACATTATTTTCGCAGGAAAGGTGAATGGTGCCCAATCCTTTTCAACGGGTAAATGCCAGCTACAACTCTGTTACAAGTCAAGTTAACATGGTCTGTCTAGTCAAGAGTGCTTGTAAGAGTCAAACCTAGATTCTTCACCCTGGTGCTGTAGTCAAGTTGGACGTCGTTGATTCTTATGTGGGGTAAGTCATTAAGGCTCAGTCTAGTCAAGAGTCTTGAATGACCTACAACTATGACCTGTGATTTGCTTTCATTAATTTCCAGGCCATTATTTTGCGTCCAGAAGATCATGGTTCATCTCATTCACAGCTGCAGTAGTGTCATCAACCTTGAAATGCCTGTAGAGCTGCAAATCGTCAGCATACAAGTGATGCTCAGTTGTATTTAGTACATATGTGAAATTTTCAATGTATACACTAACTAGCAGAGGATCCAAATTGACCCCTGAGGAACACCTCGTCCCACTGGTCGCCAGCGAGAAGAGGATCCCTCAAGTCTCACACACTGTAGCCTATTCTGCAAGTAGGACCGCACCCATGCCACTGTCGAATGAGAGAAGCCCATTCCCTCAAGTCTGTACAATAGGATGGGATGGAACACACAGTCGAAGGTCTTGCTCAAATCAACCAGGGCAATGAGTGTGAGTTCCTTGCAAACCATTGCTCTGCAAACGTCATCAGTCACTTTGAGAAGAGCAGAATTAGTGCTGTGACTTCTTGACTGAAAGTCACTGATAAGCCTCCTTCTGGAAATGAACTCACTGATCTGTTTGTGGACAATGATTTCTAGGACTTTGGAGAGCACAGATAATAAGCTGATGGGTCTGTAGTCGGAAAGGGAGGAAGGGTTGGGAATTTTGTTCAAAGGTATGATTATGGATGACTTCCACCTATCGGGAAAAACAGAAGTCATTAGATCAGCGTTTATGACGTGGGTGATGAAGGGAAGTATAAGAGGAAGCATGATTTTAATATATTTCAAAGTAAGACCATCAGCCCCAACAGCATTACTCCCTATCCTCAGAATAGCAGCCAAGACGTCACTTGCTTCAACACCTGCAAAATAGAATGCCTCTCCTGGTATTTGAGCTGACAAAGAGTTGATGTAGTCATGGGCACGATCCAAACCGACAGGAGTGTCATACTTAAATTTGTGCCACTTACAACAAGCAGATGTACCAGCAGAGGAAATAAGATTTTTGAAATATTTTCATCATATCTGATAACATTGTTGAATTTATCAAATAGGTTTGTTATATACAGGGTGATTCACGAGGATATGCGGTAACTTTGAGAGCTCATCCAATATGTAAAAATAATGAAAAAAACTTATATAAACATGTGTCCGGAAATGTTTCGTTAGCGAGTTATACAGGGTTAAAGATTTCGCCTGGATTTCAGTTCCGCTGAGTAAATGAAGACTCTCTGAAATTCTGGGAAGTTAAATTTAGGGGCAAATGCCATTGTTTCTTATGGTTTTTACCTGAAAAATTGATTAGAACAGGTCCCAGAACTGTAAGATGAGTAGTTTTTGAGTAATCCAGTGTAAAATTCAAAAACATTGAGTAAAAAAACACAATTTTTACATTTGGCCAGCAATCGCTTTGTTATTTTACCAATAAACTGATCAAATTTCAGAACAAAACTTGTAGAAAATTTAATTCTAAACAAAACGGTATGATTGAAGTATACAGAAAGTGAACAGATAATCGATTAAAGGAAGTTTTATTGAAAACAGAACAACACACGTTTTTCATTTGGCTGACAATAAATCTGTTGATTTCTTATTAAAGATCTGTAAAAAGTTAATGATTTTTACTTAAATTTAACACCTTAATTTTTTTACTAAAATTTCAAAATAAAATAATATTAAAACACAGTTTTAAAATAAAGAAATAAACATAAACAACAAACATAAATAATAAAAAAAAAATACACATGTTGAGTGGATAATTTGTTTTTCATAAGTTGGCACTACAATAACAGCTGATCAACAATGATGTGATTTGAAATGTAGAATTTAATTCCTTGAGAGGTAACAACTGAGTTTTAGTCCATGTGTGTATTGTTCTGTTCGTCGTATTGAATTTTAGTCGTGTTAGCATTGTTTTGTCCATAGTAATTATTAAATTGTTGGAGTAGTAATGCCATACTTATTTTCAACTGAAGAATACGCCGATATGGTGTTTATTTACGGTGTATGTGAAGGCAATGCTACAATCGCTGTGGAAGAATACAGACAACGTTACCCTTATCGTAGAATTCCAAATGCTAGAACCATTATTTCTACATTTCGTACGTTACGGGAAACAGGATCACTTCCAAGCGTAAAGATCCAGTCTGACCGCCCTCGCCAACATGATGTTAATGTAGAAGAAAACATTATTGCTGCTGTTGAACGTAGTCCAGGTATTAGTACAAGACGTATTTCAAAGCGGTTTAGGGTTTCGCAAAGTAAAGTTTGGAGAACACTTAATAAGAACAACCTTTATCCCTACCATAAACAAAAAGTACAGCATTTACAACCAGGAGACAATGAACATCGCTTGGAGTACTGCAATTGGTTAGTCAATCATCGTCAACTCTTCAAGTACATTTTATTTACCGATGAGTCACAGTTCACTCGTGATGGTATCAACAATTTACGAAACCAACATTCATGGGCAGAAGAGAACCCTCATGCAACAATTGAACGTAACTTTCAATACCGTTTTAACATTAATGTATGGTGTGGTGTTATTGATGATAAGCTAATTGGACCGTTTATTTTTCTAGAGCGCTTAACAGGTCAGGCGTACTTACAGTTTCTTCAAGAAGAATTACCGACATTGCTGGAAGATGTTCCTCTTGCAACGCGACGCAAGATGTACTTCCAGCATGATGGCGCACCGCCACATTTTTCAAATGATGTTTCCACCTATCTAAATCATCAGTTCCCAAATAAATGGATCGGTCGTGGTAGTCCTATACACTGGCCACCAAGGTCACCAGATCATACGCCATTGGACTTCTGCATATGGGGATGGATGAAAGATCATGTTTACGAGGTCAAAGTAAATTCCCGTGAGGCGTTACTTGATCGAATTAATGAAGCCTTTGTGCAGTTAAAGGAGAGCCCCGTAGAACTACGAAAAGCAACAAGAGCAATTCTTAAACGAGCAGAAAGATGCATTGAAGTTAATGGCAACATTTTTGAGCATTTACTGTAATTTTATTGCATAACTTTACATTACAGTTTTCAATAAAACTTCCTTTAATCGATTATCTGTTCACTTTCTGTATACTTTAATCATACCGTTTTGTTTAGAATTAAATTTCTACAAGTTTTGTTCTGAAATTTGATCAGTTTATTGGTAAAATAACAAAGCGATTGCTGGCCAAATGTAAAAATTGTGTTTTTTTACTCAATGTTTTTGCATTTTACACTGGATTACTCAAAAACTACTCATCTTACAGTTCTGGGACCTGTTCTAATCAATTTTTCAGGTAAAAAACCATAAGAAACAATGGCATTTGCCCCTAAATTTAACTTCCCAGAATTTCAGAGAGTCTTCATTTACTCAGCGGAACTGAAATCCAGGCGAAATCTTTAACTCTGTATAACTCGCTAACGAAACATTTCCGGACCTATGTTTATATAAGTTTTTTTCATTATTTTTACATATTGAATGAGCTTCCAAAGTTACCGCATATCCTCGTGAATCACCCTGTATAGCTGGCTCTGAGCACAAAAAGAACTTTGAACAATGCTTCAAAGTCAAAGTCCTTGCCACCCTCCCTCCCACAGCCCCCTCCATAGATGTCAAGACAAAAGGATTGGCTTTTATTTGGGTGCTTGGAGCTGCTTCCAGTCCAGGTCTCAACAGACAGCAATAGTATCATAGCTATCAACTGTTCAATTAAATTGAAATAAATTTCATCATATCATAATTAATTTAATTCATATATATATATATATATATGAGTGTTTCGCGGATGGATATATTATATGTAAAAGAATTAACCGGGTACATCCGTTTGTTTTGACTTACTTGAGTCTGACGTTTCGTCGCCATCGCAGACGACATCTTCTGAGGGTGGCGTCGAAATCCACACTGAGTCCTAGGTATTCTTTCTGGGTCGAAGAGCATACCTCCTACCCCCTCCTTCCACTTGCTTGTGCTGGCGCTGTTGGGTGAGTGAAATTCCAGGAATGTTGTCTTGTTTTGGTGACAATGGTGCTGTAGCGGGTTTCATTGTACCAGGTACTGGGCGTTTGGTATTCAAAATTAACTTCCATAAGGGAGACACGTTGAGGCTGTCGTCTCTTATATATATATATAATATATATATATATATATTATATATATATATATATTATATATATATATATAATATATATATATATAGTACCATAGCAATAGTATCATAGCTATCAACTCTTCAATTAAATTTATTTCAATTTAATTGAACAGTTGATAGCTATGGTACTATTGCTGTCTGTTGAGACCAGGACTGGAAGCAGCTCCAAGCACCCAAATAAAAGCCTATTCTTTTGTCCTGACATCTATGGAGGGGGCTGTGGGAGGGAGGGTGGCAAGGACTTTGACTTTGAAGCATTGTTCAAAGTTCTTTTTGTGCTCAGAGCCATGGGTAGGGATGGGTAGGGAAGTATTTTTTTTTAAAGGAAGCCCTATTATTGTTGATCCGGAGGTTTAGGGCAGTGGTGATTTCACGTATGTAGAAGGCAGGACACAAGCTGCAGGAAAGGAGGTGGATGCAATTTTTGGAGATGCAATTACTGGATTGATGGATTTGATGGGTGTAGTTGGTGATAGGACTGGTAAAGGAGATGGAAGAATCAGTGATAGGGTAGGTTTTACAGCGGGGGCGTTTGCAAGGTAGAGTACCAGGTGGAGTTCGGATTTCATCAGAGGTGAGTGATGTGTTTGGTAGAGGGGATTGGAGGAGACGACATGGAACATATCTTCAAGGACAGGTTTGAGGTTTTCAATTCCAAGTAGATGGTACAGAGCTTTGGAGTTTGTGGGATTTGGGAATTTTTTGTGGTTGGTTTAGTGTCAGTTTTGCAGGACATTTGTTCCTGTAACAACCATTCAGGAAAGTTACATTTCAGGAGGGATTGGTGGATTTTTTTGAGGTACTGGTCAAGATGATGGGGATAACTGCAAATTTTTTGGCCTCGGATTGAGAGGGAACGTGGGAGGGATCTTTTGATGTGGTAGGGATGGCAACTCTCAAGGGTGTAGGAACTGTTGAGTGTGGGTGGATTTGGTGAAAGTATTGTTGGATAAGGTATTGGAGTTGGAAAGGTTACATTGACATCTAGGAAGTTGATGGAGGATTCAGAAATATTCCAGGTGAAGGAGACAGAGTAGTTGGAGTTGAGTTGATTGAGGAAGTGGGAGAGGGTATCATGTCCATGAGGCCATATGAGGAATATGTCGTCAATGAAACGGAGCCATATCAGGAGGGATAGGGTTTGTTTGGAAAGGAAATCCTGTTCAAGGAGGCCAATGAATAGGTTTGCATAGGATGGTGCCATCCTGGTGCCCATGGCTGTACCCTGGGTATGAAGATAATATGTATCTTCAAACCTGAAGGCATTGCTTGTGAGCACCAGTTTGGCAAGGTTTACTAGGAAGGTGGTTGAAGGGGTGGAGGGTGTGGGTTGTGAGGAAAGGTAATTCTCAAGGGATTTTAAGCCTTCAGAATGGGGGATGGAAGTGTAGAGAGAGGCTACATCAAGGTAACAAGGAGGAGTTGTTGGTCAGTTGGAAGGGTTGTGTTTCTTAGGATATCTATGAAGTGGAAGGAGTCTCTGATATGAGAGGGTAGGGAGGTAACAATGGGTTGGAGGTGGAAATCAACAAGGGCAGAGATTCGTTCAGTTGGGCTATTTATGCTTGAAACAATGGGACGACCAGGATTGCCTTCTTTATGAATTTTTGGAAGAAGATAGAAGTGTGGTGTGTTGGGAGAGTCTGGCGAAAGGATGTTGATGTCTGAGTCCGAGAGGCCTTCAAATGGACCGTATTGCATCAGAAATTTGAAGACTTTCTTTTGGATTTGTGGAGTAGGGTCAGAAGGCAGAAGTTGATACTGTTCAGGGTTGGTGAGTTGCCGGTTGGCTTCATTGATGTAATCTGTGGTGTTCAGTGAGACTACAGTTGAGCTTTTGTCAGCTTTGGTGATGAAAATACTGGGGTCAGAGCGAAGGTCTTCGATGGATTTGAACTCTTGGGGTGTGAGGTTGGGAGTTGGAGTGAGGGATTCAATGAATTTTTTAGAGCTGACTTTGTTCAGGAGTAAATTGCAGAAGATTTCAACAGGGTGGTTGGCTGGGACAGACTTAGGTTCACGATTGGATTTTGGGGCAAACTTTTTGATGATTTGGTCAGAAGTAGTCGAGGGGTGAGGGCAAGAAGGGTCATAAGTGTTGTTGACACTGAAGTATACTTGCCATCTGAGATATCTAGTGAAGTGAACAGTATCAGAGAGAAGGTTTTATGGCATTAAGCTTGGGAGTTGGGGCAAAAGTGAGACCCTTGTTGAGGACTGATTGATCTGTAGGTGAAAGGTTTCTTGAGGATAGGTTGAGGACAGTGTGATTTTCAACGTTTTCTTGATGGATTGAAGGAGATGTAGATTGTTGGGGCAAACGGTTGGGTAAGGAGGGCGGAATATGGCAGGGTGGTGGTAGGTTCGAGAGTGAGGCAAGGCTGGGTTTGTCACTGATGATGGGGGGGCGGGGTTGGTGATGTTGGAATTATGCATATATTCAATTCTCTCTAAGTATCAGCTTCCAAGAGATTATCGTCGATCTAAGAAATTAAGTACACAGAAATATTATAGAGGATTTATGAGAAGCAAAGACATCGAGTATAGTACACGAAAAATCTTTAAAGTAAGGGTTGAATGGCAAAAACGAAGTAAATCTCTAGAATATGAGGTTTACAGCTTTTAAGTCTCGAGTAAAGGAGGATGGCTTTTGTTAGCAGTAGTTGGTGTGCAGTCTGTGCGATCTCACGCGCACACAAACGCACGCGCGCATACTCGACGTCCGATCTGATCAAAAACGGACTGAACCTAGTCGAGCGTTGGTGAGAGGAAGTAAAGTTCTAACACAAGAGGAGAAAGAGGGGAAAGAAAAGTGTTGAAGAGCAAAATGAGGCAGAAAAGGATGAGGTGGTGGTGAAGTAGTGGTAGTGGTATCAATGGGGGTTGTAGGTAGGTAGAGGCTGAGGCAAAGCAAGGTGCTGTCTATCTGGCTCTTCTCAAGACTTGAGAGTTTGGCGAGCAAGCCCCTCTTTTAAAACTCAGCCCAGGATCGGTTTCCCAAATCCCATCTAATAAAAGCAGTGGCTTTCTCTCAATTTCACCCAAAGCCTCGGCTAAGCCTGTTGCCGCCTCCACATCGACTTGCCAGACTTGTTTGCGATTATTTTTGGCAATATGATTCGAGTGAGAGTTGGTGATCACACTTCGCCAAATCGAACTCCACCTAATATGTAGATATGGAATATTTCAGGCAATATGATAGCATTTGGTGATTAGACTTTGCTGAATCGATTTTCACCTAATATGTAGAGTAGCCTTTATTTGGCAATATAATTTCATTCAGAGTATGTGACTTAACGTTGAAACATCCAAACGAGGATGTACCAGGCGTGTAAATATTCAAAAGGCATAAATATTCTCAACTCAATGTTTCAGTCGTTGCATGTTTAGTAATGAGATCTATTGTATGCTATTTAAGGTTTGAGGTTCAAGTATTAGAATCTTATAATTATATTCATAAATCCTGATCATGTGTTCGTTTGGATATAAAAATCATAAGAAGTTAATAGTGAAGACTATAAGAACACTACAAGCGTACCTCTGTGGTATAAAAAGTCCTAAATCAGGCTATTGAATGATGTTCCATCTAAAATCATTATACAATCAAGATAAAAGCCGACATTTTTCAAGATATTAAACTTCGCATCTCATAGATTTCATACATTCAGGCAAGAAATGAGCCTTAACAAGAATTCAACTTGAGATGATAGCTGCTCTCAATCTTTGAAATTATTTTCGTTGATAAGATGGGATTGAGAAACATGATTATCACATACTTCATTCCATCGATTACTCTGCAAACATTTAAAATTAAATTTTCCAATATCTTTGATTATTAGTTGAATTGGATCAAATCAAACCATTCCAAACATTTTCTAACGATGATTGAAATCAGCTATGATCCTCATGACGACAAATTGATAAAAATTAATCTTGTATCGTTTTGTGAATATAGATTCCCAATATTGAGCTGCAATGAATAATATTCATTGGAATAATTATTATCAGATTAGGATCACTATACAAAATCTTACAAGGCCTGAGAATTGTTTTTATCTTTTCCATTTATTCTTTGTATGAAAGCACATTAATTTGAACTATCGTCATTCATATGAGTCTTCATCATCATAGCCTGATCAAATCTAATTGAAATGTTTGTGGAAATGGTGAAGGGTGAAAACATGTTTCAACTTTGCTACCCTTAAGTATCTTTCGATAGAGGACATTAGCTATTCTCTTTGTTTTGATCTGGCTTATCAAAGCAAAAGTGGTTGCAGCATCCCCTTGTCCAAACATTAACTATTCAAGATGAGGGAACAATACGATTTCCATTAACAGATTGCTTCCCAAGTTGACACATTCAGCTGAATAGAGTGGTGAGCTTTTGACAAACGAGGTTACACGAGAATAAATGTACTTATTAACATAATGCTAATGACATAATTTCTGTTAAGTCGTCAATGCAACAACGCTAATCACTCTTGACAATAAATTATTCTCATTCGATATTGGAGGTTGGAAAAAGCGCTTAAAAGGTACAGCATGTTATTGAGGTGTATGGTGGTAGTATAAGTGGTATTATTAGTGGTGTATTAGTGGTAGTTGATTGAGATTGAAAAACCAAGGCTCTCAAACCACTTTGATTAGGCATCGTTCTTTGATCTTCTACTTCCCTTCAGATTATAATCTTGTAACTCAAATCCTCCTGAGCAATCAAGCTTTTGTAAGTCAGAGGAAATGGAGAATCGAGTTTTGGTAAACGAGGAAGACTCTATATTAGTAGATTGTTCTGCAAATATAAGAATATTATATTAATAATTATTGTGATCCAAGTCATCCAGAAATCAGAACCTATTGTCCGGTGTTTCATTATTATTCTTCTATTGCGCTCTTGGAATGGAGCAGTCGTGAAAACCCATCATTTCAATTAATCATGATTTTTTATTGTCATGCATAAGGAGAGAAGTGGAATGAGGTCAAGGTATACTGAAGCTCCTGACAAAAATTTCAGAAAAAATCAACTCGGGGAACTTAACCAGTTGAAACATTCCAAACACATTTCACCAGGCTCAAAAAAATTCTGAAGCTGATATATTGTTTGGAAGCCAAGGGCAAAATATAAAAAATGTAAATTAGCTGCCTATCTTGATAAATTTCACTTGTCTTCAGCCAAATTCGGGGAATTAAAATTAGAAAAGCTTTGCAATTGAAGTGATGCAATAAGATTGGTTAATCGATTGATAAGTCTGACAATGATAAGATAAGATGAGATAAGATAAGATAATATTTTTATTCAACACAGTACACTTTATAATATACAGTTGCACACATGGAAGACTAGAGTAGGCCTACCTACAAACTATGCTACCTTCTATCACTAAAATCCTTCACACTGTAGTAGGCTTGTGAAACCAAGGAATTTATACACTTTACTCTTGAAAATTCTCATATCAGACAAGAACTGCAGCTCGGTAGGTGAGTCGTTAAACAACTTAGCTCCAATACAAGAGGGCATTTTCTCGTACAGCTGCAGTCGGTGTTGTCTCAAAGACAGTTTATTCCTCCCTCTGGAGTTATAAGTGTGGATATCAGCAATTGTATTCACATCAGATAAATGCTTGTGAGTGAAAATTAACAGTTTGAAGATATTAATTGATGGTAGTGTAAGTATATTTAAGTCAACAAAAGCCTGTTCACAAGAATCATTGGACTTCAGCCCCGCCAAGTAGCGGATTGCTCTTTTTTGCTGTCTGAATATTTTTAAAAAGTGTAACTCTGCTACCCCACAACTCTATGCCATAAGCCACATGTGAATAGAACAGTGAAGAATATACCATTCTTGAAACTGACATTGGAACAAGTCTCACAATGTTTCTGATAAGCCTTTACTGACCTTGTCGATAATATAATTTACATGCTCATCCCATACAACTTTTGAATCAAACTTCAAACCAAGTAATTTTACGTACTCTGTATTCCTAATAACATCGTCCCCTATGTACAACTGAGGTTCAAAAGCGTTATGTCTTCGGCTGAAGTCAATGAGGCTACTCTTCTATGAGTTAACTGTGAGGGAAAGTGAGTTGAAAAATTGAACGACTCTATTGCATATCAAGTTACAATCAATCTTCATCTCATTCAAGTTTTTATGTGAAAAATCAAAGATGTGCCATCTGCATATATAAGGTGAGTTTATTAAGAGGAACAAGTAAACAGATGTCATCTATGTACAGTATAAAGAGAAGTGGTCCCAGAAATGGTCCCTGTGATGATATTCTGATTAGGTTTGAAGCTGTTTGTCCGTCACTACCATGAATAGAAACATACTGATACCGATCAGAAAGGTAAGATCCTATTAAATCATGCACTTTTCCTCTCAAACCAAGCTCAGTTAATTTTTCCAAAATCATCTCATGATCTACACACTCGAAAGCTTTAGAGAGGTCGAGCATTACTCCAGAAGTGTAGTTGCCACCTTCGATATCTTTTATTAAACCTTCAAAAACCTCGATGAGAGCTGTACTAGTTGACCTGTTCTTTACAAATCCATGCTGGTTTGGTGAAATTAGATTATGTTCAGAGAGGTAAGTTACCAGTTTAATAAGAATCACAGTTTCAAAAATCTTTGAAAAAACTGTCAATAACGAAACAGGCCTATAATATTGTTAATGTCATGTTTGCTGCCCTCTTTGAAAAGTGGAAGTACCTTGGCAATCTTCAAAATTTTGGGAAATACCCCGCTCTCGAACATGGAGTTGATAATGCAAACAAGCGGCTGGGCAACCGCCTCACAACAGCTCTTTAATACCTTCAACGGGATGTCATCATGTCCTGTACTACTTTTTGGCTTGAAGTTATTGATTATGCTTGAGATTTCCTCTTTATTTGTAGGTGTTAGAATAAAGTGATCAGGCGGCAAAACATGGGAGCTAGGAACGTTATCAGGAGTACTATTAGATAAGTGTTGTGTTTTTTTTTAATTTTCTTATTTATTCATTGAGCAGTAGTCGCAAAGAAGCTATTGAATTCAGCTGCAATTTCCTCTTGATTAGTCATAAGTACGTTCTCAATATCAAGCGCTAAAGATTCAATTTTTTTCCAGTTCATTTACCTCTAAATTGATAAATTACATTCCAACTTGTTCTAGATTTATTTGACGAATTTTCTATTATATCTCCATAGTAACGTTTTTAAGCTTCAGTTACTAACTAAATTAGAATGGTTCACAATGGGTTCTTCTAGGAGGGCACGTGATTTTTTCAGTTACAATTTCCAATACATAATATTAGAGAGTTTAAAGGGAGTAATGAAGTAGTATAATAAAATAAATGTATCATTCAATAAACTTTCAAATTCATCTTCAAAAATTCTTGAAAAATACTAAACGTTTTTCAACATCCAAATCCTCTTAGAATAGTTATAATTTGCTACATACGATCATTCACTTTCAACTTTCCGAGATAAGAGCGTCTCCAATGTTGAATTATTTGTGGTGAGTAATTTCAGAAGTGGCAGCAAATAGATTCATTAAATTCAGGTGACAAACTCTCCAAGGTATCATTTTCTATCAAATGTCACTAATTTATTTTACAAAATTTCTATTCCAGATTTGAAGAAATTTATTGCAGTTTCAAATTGAATTGCTCAAACAACTTAGGATATCCCAAAAACGAAAGAGTTGCCCTAGAAATTCGACTGAGTCATTGTCAATATTGTAGAACCGTATTGATAGAAGGAGCTATGGAGACTGAGATGGTTGCAGGGAGAGGTCAGGAACAAAGGCCTTGTGGATGAACCTAATGATAATGTCCCTGGCACTCATCTGAGACGTAGAGAGTGGTGTGGCCTTAACCGGTTCAGGACGCAGGTGGGAAGGTGTGCTGAGCTGATGACAGCATGGGGATACACCTCTGATCCTCTGTGCCAATGTGGACAAATTCAATCAATGAATCACCTAATATCTGAGTGTCCACAACACTCCTATCATGGAGGGCTGACACAAGTTCATGATGCTGGAGAAGAGGCATGTCAGTGGAGCCAGAACTTATTAGACTCTATTAGTATTTAACATATTAAGTGTAAAATTATGTTTTTTATAACTTTGGCCTATGAATGCATATGCATAATATATATTGTAGAACCGTTCCATAATTGAATAAAAACACACATATATGTTGTCAAACTGTGTAGAATTTGACAACATATGTGTGTTTTTATTCAGTTGCCCTAGAGCTAATATTTTGAAAAATCGATAATTATGTCTTACGATGAACGATAATTTTGTATCCTCGATAATATTATTCAAGAATATTATATTCTCAAAATTTCATGAATTTATTTTCTATCAATTCTGAAATGACTCACCCAAAAGATTACGACCTTGGGTACCCATAACCGAAAAAGTGAGAAACATTCGAAGTTTTCATTAGAAATTTGCTCCATATTGATAACTTGATAGGCCCATCCATTTCGAGACTCTTTGAAAAATTTCATGTAAAAAGTTTCCAAAACCCGAAGCACAACCTTGAAAGGAACTGGATCAGTTGGAGGTTTGAACTCTGAGTGTAGTTTTTATTCTAATAGGATTATGCAATCACATTAATCATAAGTGATTCCTGAATTAAGTTGAACTCGAGCTGAATTGCTTTTGAGCATACGGACCTGAAGAATTTTAACCTGGAATAAGAAATTTTTTAGCATTCTCAACGACTTTCCACAACTACTATAAACCTTTACAATTTGCCAAATTTGAATATTGCATTGACTCACCCTCTTGAAGTCCCTGAATTTGAGACCGCCGTCAATGAGTGTGAGGTCGGGGGAAGGCGGCGTGCCCTCCACTATGGTCAACTCGAAAATCTCGTCATTTTCGGAGTCAGCCGCCCCCAGGGAGCAGGTCTCACCGATGCTCCGCGCTGGCGAGCTGAATCGACTGTCTGTCATTTCGATTATCTCCAATCTCAAATTGAGGCTATCACTCAGAAGTGTCCCATGTGGTCACTCAGATGGTAGCCTTTCCTGAAACAGAATGTTCACACATTTCAAGCATCGATGTGAATTTACAATGTGGAACAGCACTGCTTTTTTGAGGCCAAGCTTGGACTCACAAGTCCTCTTTTTCTTAAAATCTCAATTGCAAACATTATTGACATCACAATTAGCGATCGATCATGATAGAATGTACATATAATTCAAATATTACTTGAAGTACTTGAAATTTCCAGAGATGAACACTGCTAGTGGAATGAAAGTATTCATTCATCATAAATTTGAGAAAAAGTAAGATTACGGTCTGTGTGACTATAGTTTCGTATTGTTATTTAAGGTCGGAAAAAAGTTCTTTAATAATAAAAACTAATGTTGAATACTATTGGTGATGATTTTAATTGTTATTGTTACACATCATCTGATTCATATGAAATTGTAAATCATACATGCTGCCTGCAACCCTTTGGTTCATATTGGATGGTGGCTATGTAATCATAGTCGGTACAGTACCAAACGTATGCTCTTGTGAACTCACTTGAGTGATTCGGACAATTGTGCTGGATTTGAAAAACTCAAGAGTAGTTGAATTCCATCGATTTTACCCAAGTTTTCAATATTGAAAATGGTTCGTTTATAGCCTCGAAGAATATGTACTCAGTAAAGCAATAGAAAATAGTATAACCTACAAAAATAGAAATCCAAGTATCTTTTTCAAAATTGTTTTCTCACAATGAGTGAACATCATTTACAGTGAGTGAACAATTTCAAAAAGGGTACTCAGATTTACTCAGATTTATATTTTTATTTATATTCAAGAGTAGCTCTAAGTTAAAAAGAGAATTTGATAGTATAGTCTACTCTCAGGTATCGTAAGTCATTTGATAAAATTCCCTTCCTTTCAATTCTAAAAGTTTTAAATTTGTAGCTATACCTGGTTATTGTCAGTCATAATACTCAACACTGGATAGGAATCAGAATATTCTGGAAACAGCATGTTTGCGGTGCATGTATTAGGCCTACGCAGTGTGATTTTGAATAAACAATGATATTATTTCAAGATTTGACGTTGCAGGAATGTGTTACATGAGAATGATTAATCATCAATTATGGAGAATATAATGAGTCGATCCAATCATTGTTTTATATTAGATTCTTCTGAACAAATTTCCCAATAATGACTTTGAGATTTCGAACAGGTTTCATCATTAATTTCTTGTACTGCAGACTGTAACCTTTTCCAGTAAAAAGTTGTATCTTCAAATTGAATCTAGTAGCTGAAAATGTTCATCACTGTTCAACTAACTGAGATTGGGTGGAAGATCGCTATAAGAGATTCACTGAGATCCTACTCTAAACTGGCAACATTGCTTATAAATAACACCTTTCAATCTTCAACAATCAATGCTGACAGTTTAGAGTGAATCTCACTCTAGTATGTCTTATAATTACAAAGGGTAATGAAGGGTTAAAGAGGATGGAAAACTTACAATCCACTCTCAAAAACTATTGCTTTCCTTGCTCCTCATTAATCCTCACAGGCTATTCCACATGAATGAACTTCACTTCACCAATGCATGGACCGCACACAACACAATCGGTATTAAAGTCCTGAAGTTGAGAGTGCAAAGTTCACATCAGTTTGCAGCCGACGATGGGCATGAAATTTGCAATCGAATGGATTCAGCTTTGTTCAGGGATTAAATGCTCAACAGTGGGGGCCAAATAGTCACTAAACGACACGCCGTCGATAAACGCGCACAAATTGCGTCGTCAGCAATTTTACGTCGCGACGCGCTGAGATGAGGAGATGCTAACGTCCAACTCGACCGATAACCAGACGCGAAATGAGCGCTAAGCCGTGCCGTCAGAAAACGGGACCTGCTACCCTCCAACCCCTCCCGCCAGAAACAATCCCTTGCGCCAAGTTTCCCCCTCCCACAACCCCTCGACATTCATCCCTCATCTCCTACCAAAGCAAGGAATTTCCGGACGCCCCCACCCACTACGCATTGTTCTACTACTACTTTTTCTCTCATGGAGTAAACAAAGCTAAATTAAATTTCTGCAATCAGGTAATGAAAAACGTGACACACAGCGAGATTAGGAAGCAGCTGTTAAGCCCACACACATGAGGGAAGAGTCTCACCTCGAGCAGATAGAGATTACAGCAACATCTCCAATGGAGGAACTCGAGCGAGAACGAAGAAAACTTTATTGATAAGATGTTTCTATCTCTCCATGGCGTGTATTCAATGGGTTGTGAGAAATTGAGATATATTGTCTCGAGAAATAAGAAATATAGAAAGAAATGAATATAAAACAAGAGTCATCAAGCAGTGTATGGCTCAATGTAGTATTATATGTATTTAAACTTGCTCAAAATTACATTCTTAAGTATGTCCATTTCTATTATTGGCATAATTCAACGGTCTGACAAATCGGAATCAAAGATTTAAGAAAAGAATGGATGAGAATATTCTCACACTTTTATTAGTTTGATTGTGATAGATAATTGAGAAATTAACTCTGTCAATAATTAATAGTATTCTTAAATCTTTTGTCCAACTCTTGACGGCTGCAGGCACGATAGTGGAATAACTTCTCTCTCATTGACTATTATTTTCTCTATATGATTCTCAGCCCAGGAGGACAAAAGCCCTACTACCTCATTAGTTGAAATGTAATTGGCTGAATTACTCCATCACTCCTTCAATTGTCTCCATTACTCAACTCTTCAATCAACCATTGGCTGCTAATCTTCCATTGGCAAGTTTGATCTCTCATAGTGATTGATTGAACTATTGTTCGTCACTCAACCTCCCAACTTCTATCGACTATAATCATGACCTGTTGTAATGATAATGATATTACTGTTCTTTCATTGGATAGCTTGTGATTAGTTTGAATAATATTCAGCACTTACTCAGCACACGTTAGCTGAAACACAAACATGATAATAAAACTCATCTAATACCTTCATTTGTTTTCTGATTTTTTCAAAACTGCTATTGACGGTCATCATCATAACAATAAAATATCCACTATACAATTGATTGACGTCAACTGAAATTCTACTCTCTCATAGGTCACTGTCTGATTAGCTCAATTCAACTCATTTCACTCACTAAACACCTATTTGTTGATCACTTACTACTACCTCATGTAGATATCACTACTATCTCATTGGTTAACTTATGACTGGTTGAATTCTTCCTGATCAACTCCCATTGGCTGTTGACACACTAATGAAATCGCAGCTCACGCATTGTTGATTTTTAAGTGATAAGTTGAAATCTTTCCCACTCAAATCCAATTTGCTATCGCCAGACAACAAAATCCTTACTCTCCAATTAGTTGACTTGTGATGTGAGTCCCGTTGTCGTGTTAGGGGGACTTCGATAATCTGATTTGTCAGTTAACTGCCATACATTGTCTTACATGAAGAAAAAAGACAACTCCTCTCCCGAAATTTTTACAACCTTCTTGTTAATCTCAGTATTCGATTTTTATTTCAAATACGATTAATGACTTAGTCTACATAATGTGATACAAGAATAGCACGAATCTAATGGAGCAAATATATACAAAATTATATTATATCAAGGTAACCTATGATAGCATTAGTAATAGTTTTGTGATACATGTGAACCTCATTTGGCAATAGAAGAAAAGCTATTTAAGGAGAAACAAAAGTGGCAGGAATGATGAGGTGATGCCTTGCACGTGCAGAGCGCTTGCTGAGAGCGTTTCATCCGACAGAAACCCTAATTCGATATCACTGGAAACAAAACGCCAGACAGTTGTGTGCTCTTTTGTTTTCCGCTGAGGGGCAACCGTAAGGGGGGTCCTAATGAGGCTGCTGCTTTGCGGTGAGAGGTTAGAAAAGGAGGACGAATGAGAGCAAAGAAGACGTAACTCGTTGCTCAACGCCATGTTCTACACTCAAGCTACTTTGTCTTGGAAGCTTGTCGCTTCTCTTACCAACCACCTCAATCATCCCCCACCCCTGCATTCCCAAGATTGATAGAAACAGACACCTCCGACAACTGCCGACGCAAAATAGTCCGATGTCACGCCACACTTTGTCGGTTACTCTAATAATTATTTATTGACCACAAAGTGCAGCTCGATACACAAATAGGCAACCTTTCGTGATCAGTGTCAGAGATTGACGCCCGATGATCAGTCAGAGACGGCTGAAACAATGCTACACCACAGTTTCCCCCTGACGAAAGGCACACGAACAATTAGACCTGGAACTGTCAACGCTTTAGACGATATTCCGTCTCATCAATTTGAGTCAAGATGATTTATTCAAGCCCAATTAATTATGACAGGCAAATAATATGCGGTTTAAGGCGAACATTCAAAAAATTATCTAGGAAATTCATTAAATAAATTCATTTCCATTTTTCTTGTGAGATTAATCATTAATGATCTTTGGGGTTGTGCCAATGCACAAATTAACAACGTAATAGGGAAATTTATGATGATAGCCATTGATCTACAATTATCGGCATTAGATTCCATAAAACCAGGACGTTGATTGAAGAAGAAAGCTGAATATTTTCCAGGTACATAATGATCATTTATGAAAAAATTCAAGAGATATATTCTATGTTCCGTCTATCTCTTATTTACTAGTCATTTTTAAGATAAGTGCTTCCTTAAATAAATGGATTCATGAATGGATAAATGAATCTATCGACATCTCGACAGCCCAGATCTCTTGTGGGCATCACCATTATTCCAGAAAAATCCCTATGTTTTTCAAACAAAAAACCTGAACTGTGTTGAAATTAAAAAAGTTTGATTTTCATATTGCTGTAATGATAATTGAACTCGAATTTATGAAAGTGAGAACACAGACTTAATTCAAGACGTCGGGAGAGAATAGGAGGAATTCAAATAATAAAATATAGAGTATTGAACACTGGCTCTAGCTGAGTTTTACGCAATGTGATTTCTTCGGTCTACTTCGGTCTAAAGGCGGTGATCTATCAAACGGAAATTTGAATCGTTTGTAACTAATCAGCAGGGATCGAACTAAGAATTTCCTCAGTGTAAGAACTGATCCTCCACCTAGACTCCAGGTTACTGGAATTTTACATTATAATGGGCCATGTTGAGTTTTATTGCTAAATTTGAGTGGGAAAGATGTTCAAAACTTTTATGTCAATTTTCAAAATTCAAAATCCATGGAATTAGTGCTAAAAAGGGGAAAAATCTGTTGACTTTAAGAATTTATCTTCCAGATCATTGTGTGAATGGAATAGGATTCTCCATGAAAAAGATATAAATTCTGTTTATGATAAGAACATTATAAAGTATGAGCCGTTTGAGACAGAGTAGAACTACCGAGACGTTTTTCTTCGCTTTTCCCCAGCTTTGTGTAGAAGGGGATTATTAAGTGGCATTGTTATTGACACTCTTCAGATAGGGAGACAACCCCTCTCAATGTCAGTGAATTTTCAATGTTATCTTTTGCCGAGAAAAAAGGTGTTTTCTGAAAAAGGAGTTATGGCCTTCAAGAGCCTCCTGCATGGATCGTTGGTGCGAATAATAGTTTGGAAAGTTTTTTATCCAAAGATGATGTCACCGATGACGTCGTCATGCTAGGCCCACATCCAAACAGCAACATACGGTTTGCGAATAATAGAAGAATTGGATTTCATTCATGTGATTTCTCACTTTAAGTAATTTCATATTTTAAACAGTTTGAGAGTCAACGAATGATATTTGTTTCAATTTCAATCAGATTGAAAGCCAACTAAAGTCAAGGCCATACATTATTTTCTGTTTTTATAATTAAACTTTTAGATGAAACTTGACAAAACCTTCGAATTCAAATATTCATACTATTTGTAATAATAGATTGCTAGACCAAAATAAAATTTGAGATGTGGTTCCAAAAATTTCATAATCATTACAGTATTTCAACCTCTATAATGGTAGATATAGTTAAGTTGTCAATCAGTTCTTTCATCTATCTTTCCTAGTACATACATGTATTCGAGCCATTGTAATGATACTATGGTAAAATGCTACTATGGTATTTGCAACTGATGTCTAATACACTAAAACAAATTAGAGTTCATTCTTGTAGAAATCTACTTGTTTCAATATTTACCAAGTTATTCCACCACAAGGGCGTATCCAGTCAGTCATTTTTATACCTTTAGAGCCACCCCAAGTTTCAAATGGGAAAGTTTCTCTTGAGCAAAATTTTTCCATTGGTTCAGAGTACTTTTTTATTAATTATCTGGTCAAATTGTAGTCAGCTGTTGAACCCTTTAACCAACAATATTATTCATGATATCAATAATTGAAAAATGTTTCTGAGAACGAATTTCAATGAAATTCCAATGGAAGGGAATTCTGATTCGCTAGAGAAGGAATATCCTGTCATCCCACTTCGTCAGCAATTGAATGTACATGTCAGTCCATTTTTGTCAGGAGAGAATTTCATTAGAGGGTGGTCCGCCTGGTACGGATCCTCAGGGACCACGCAGCTCCTCCCTAATTGATGAGGTGTTCCCTTTCACAGAAAAGGATGCCGGAATACTAGATGATCTGCTCTGAATCTGCAGCTTCCTTACAATTCATTTGTAATTGACTCATGAAAAAAACATTCCACCTCTTCTTACTGCCATGTGCATGAATCACGGACTGCACCCAGCGACAATGGACCGTGATCTCCACGATTCTCTTGTCTCAAAAGGCAGCGAGCTATTGTGAGAGAATATCACAAGCATGTTTTTCATGAATCACTTGGTCCAGATTGAATATTGTAGAAAATAATTTCTATGAGTCTCTTGCTTTTCAAAGAATTGTTATTTGAGATATGTTTATCTTTAGGCTATTCATTTTCCAGCTCCCACAACAAATTCGAGAGGGTTATTATTTGAAATATTTTTAATATGTCTATTCCAACAACTTATGCACCTTTTCGGATTATGATTTTTGTCTAAAAATTTGGGAACATATAGAGCTCATTCTTGTAGATGTCATGATGTAGTAAATATTTTACTTCTCAATATCATCGAATTACCTATATTATTATGAAACACATTTCTCATGACTTAATAGTAGTTTGCCTGTTTTAATCGTCACTAATATTGTCAATATCACTAACATGTTGGTGGAACCACATGGAAACCAGAAATATTTTTTGTTCGAAATCACTTCACATTACAGAACCAGTTTTCATGACAAATCTGGTCTCCTTCCTCAGCTGTACTGATGGTTGAGGAACAGGGAATTTTTTGTTCCTCAAGGAATAACAAGAGTTTCTTATTA
Source organism: Nilaparvata lugens (assembly GCF_014356525.2). Lineage (NCBI taxonomy): Eukaryota > Metazoa > Arthropoda > Insecta > Hemiptera > Delphacidae > Nilaparvata > Nilaparvata lugens. The sequence goes on from NC_052504.1 coordinate 49,343,913, forward strand.
ATTTTATTTTTGGGAAATACCACAAAATCTCCTCCACTCACCAATAAAATGATTAAATTATGTGTTAATCATTATTTTTTCATTGTAGCTTCCGATTTTCTTGTCGATTGGTTAACTTGCTCCACTGATTACTGACTAAGATAACATTAACAAGCTGTGAATTTTTCCAAGATTGATGAAGTTCTGGATCAGTTTCAATGTCTTGTCAGCTCATCTCTTATGAAAAGATACTCCATTAAAAAGCAAGGTTGGTGTATGATCGAACATTGTTTTAAAAATCACTCTGTGATAGAATAATCAGATGAGTGTAGGATATTATGATAGAAGAATCAGAAATCATTATTTAGAATGGAATGATATAACACTTTTATAATCCTATGACAAAGATCTCTTAATTTGAATCTGACATGTTAAAAATTATGCAATAATTGAATGTTTAGAATAATATTACTATATATACCATGACCATTATAATAGTCTAATCTTCAAATGAATGGTCTTCGACAATGTTATACGAATGTTAAGAAATCACTCATGGGTAATTCTAATCGATAGTGTTCCAATTAGTCTAGTGGATGAACCTTGTCGGCTGCATGTTTCCAACTAATTGGAGTGATAGACTCATTAGTGGTATTGCCTCAAGCATTCGACAAGTAGTGACCGAGCATAACAATAAGTGATTTCACAACTAGCCACAAGTATCAACCACCAATTTAGCTCATTACATTGCAACCCGTTTTTAACACGTTTCGAATTGAGGTGGGTAGAGAGAGAAGCGTGTATAGTGTATAATTGTAGAACTGTATCATGATTGAGAGACTTCATGCGGCTCAGAACCCGAGTGAAAAACTAACTTCCAGTAATCTCTCGTGCCTAGTCATCATCACCTCTCTATCACACTCCACATTTTATAAACAAGCCTAGAGTCATGTGAGCATCATTTTCGAGAAGTGCATATTTCATTGAAATTTGATTCTAATTCAGAAATATGAGTACTGTACAATTATACACAAAAATGGAATTGAGTCGTCAATAGCTTTCAGCTCAACAAAATTGATCAAAATACAATCTTGTACGCCTTCATCAAAATAGATCATGCAATGTTCAACTTGATGAATGTTGTGAACGTGAAAACTAACAGAAATAAACTTGTAGAAGCATGAATTTTCTTAGCTGTGCGTAGAGAAGAGAGTAGAGGCATCTGAGCTTATTATAATAATTGATCAATACTTTTACTAACCTTACTACTCAAAACTGACAAATATATTATTACTCATTTCAAATATTTTATAAGAAATAAGGTTACTGAAATTATAGATTTTACTGAAAGTGCTATTGAGTTTATAAGATTATAAGATTGATACTCTCATGTAACATTTTTACTGTTGGAACTTTCCATAGAATTATCAATGTGCAACTGAAATTTCATCTCAAAAACAAAGTCAATTTTGGGTGATTTTCTTGTATTGGACATCTTGTACTGCACATCTGCTTAACAGTTCAAAGGATATATAACATTTGAGTTCAGCATCTCCCCCTTACTTCAAATACCACTTACATCCCTCATTCTTCACAGTGACTCTCTTTCAATCCAGCACCTCTCTCGTACACCTCTTCTTTTTCAGAGGAATGCTCTTTCAAATCTGCCGCCAAAGTCAGCCTCGTCCCCTCAATTTGCATAACGTATTTCCGGTCTGAATGCTGAGGGAAGCATTTTTCGCACAATGTCACCATTCAAGTGGACCTATAAATATAAAGATATCCATTCAGTGCACATTTTCTTCAAGTCTATATAGATATAATTCTACGAGTGTGACGAGCATTCCACCTCCTCCTCAGAAGTACAACACCTCAAACATCTGTCAGTGAATGTACCTCTCAAAGCCAGCTTCCGGCCAAGGAAAGGTGGTTAGAGGCTTTCCCTCTGAAGCATCCGAAACCGGAAACGATTGCAATTCACTTTTGGTTCGCGTGCCGCTTGGGTGACACACGCGACTCAATCGTGATTTGTTTGTCGGACACGGTTTGTGGAAATCCAACTATTTGTAAGAATCGCCGAACCTAGGCAGGCAGGAATTGACCCAGACCAGTCTACGTTCCCCTTCCTTCAAGGAATGTCAGTGTGCGTGTTTCCGCCGAGCCGACGGCAACTCCTGTTTGTCTCCTGTCATTCGCATTGCTGTGTTTCATTATTTGTTCGACAATAAATCGTCGATGCCGCCTCCTTTTCAACGTCATCCTTTTCTCCTTCACACTCCATCTTTTCCTTCCCTACTTCCCCACCGTCACAATCCATCTTTTCTTTTCCTTCCCTGCCTCCCTCTTCTTGTAACGGTAAGTGCCTGTCATTACTGAGCCCGCCATCTCCTTCGTTTTCTGTTTAGCTTTCAACAACGGCGGCAAACTTGAAGAGCCTCATCATTTTCCAGACTCTCTCTCATATCTGAAATCAATGGTTCACCCAAATATTCTCTGTTGCATTTGAAGATAATGAGCATAGCACATAATTATCTACATGGGAGTCCGATCTCACTAGATATCTGCAAAGTCTGTGGAAGCAAATCAGAAAGTAAATGGATAATGATTCCACTCCTTGAAATTGTTATGATGATTTGTTTAAAATGAAATTATGTGCTCTAGAATGATGTCAACCTAGCCCATTAACACTTGGCTTTTTTATTTGATGTTGAAAGAGGAAAGATCACTTGATGTGTATCTGAAGGGAATTCCCCCACGGTTCACTCCAGATGGAGGAAGCCAATTCCTGCCAACTTCCCATATTCGCTCAATGGAATAAAAACACACAAACACACATTATACTGCTATAAAATCGACACAGTAGTATTATATATTTCACTCATTTATTCATCTATTCAAATAGTCCGAATGGAAGTTACGTGACCATTCTCGAAAATTCAAGATTCAACTCCAATAAGGCAATATAAGTTCAGTACATGGCCCGAACTAGCTTGTTTCTTGGTTTATGGAGAATATAGGGTCAACTAGGTTTTGATAATGGTGTAACAATCGAAACAGGTTTCTCAACTTCTTTTCTGGAATCAGTGGTTTTGATAATATCATGTTGTTTTCAATCACCTTCACAATGAAGAAAGTTAAAATGTAGGTAATTTTGAGACGAACATAAAAGTCTGAGATACTTTATTCAGTCTGAGTTTTAGAAATTTGATCAAACTTATATAAAAAACGTCAGCAAAAAAAATAGTTTCTCTTTTCAGGAGGTTTTCACTGTTCAGTTTAAGGAAGTTTCATCAAGGAGGCCAGAACTCTTTTATAAATTGGGAAAACTTGAGGATGGTATTGGTACAAGGTAGAGTATGTGAGTAATGTTGACTGTGAGTTAGTCATCCACCCTAGGTGTGAAGGCATCTATGCACTAAAACTTTTCTACTCTGCAGCAAATGGCAACCAAACTCCCTCCCATGAAGGGGGATTATCAGTCAGTGTTGTGTTGTCATTCTTTCCTTGTCAGGATCCTCTCGTAGATTCAGATGCAGTCTCATCTCGACTAAGGGACACAATTATTGAGGCAGCTAGAGCGAGAAAGGGGCGTCCTTATTCGGCGCCTAATACTATTAGGCGGAAAGTTTCTTTTGGGATTTTACGAATCGGTCTTGCCAAGGCGGTTATCTGGTTGTGCCGTTGTGTCGCTGAGCAGACCTCCCTTCGGGATTAAACAGACAGGATTTCATTTCCTCGCATCCGCCCTCAAGATTTAGGGGAAGCGACCTTTCCATTGATTTTATTAGCTGGGTTTTTGGCGTTTTTTAGTCGCGTCAAGACACGTACTGAGAACGCGGTTCATTGCTTTGTTTTCAATACACTCAGGCACGATTCCATCTCCACATCCCCCTCCACCGTCTACCCACCACCCTCATCATTCTTTTCGTGTTCGGAGTGAAACTATCCATGAAATATTCAGCCGCCTCTTGCTACCGCACTTGTTTTCCAAACCCTCCACTCATCTTCCAAACCTTCTCCTCATCCTGCAACCCTTCTACCCCTCCACCAACCACTATAACCATCTTCCAACTCTTCTGTCTCTCCTCCACCACCCCTACATACCTCTATCTACCTGCATCAAAACTTCCAAAACTTCTTCATCCACTCCTTGCTCTTCAACTTTGTCCTGAATTATTTAACGAAGTTGATAACTTAGTGTCTAAACCATGATAGCGGTGTGCGTTGAGCATTGGGCATAAACTTATTGGTCCAGTACAATTCTTGGTAAAATCTTCCTATTCTTAGAATTTACTTTTCAAGAGTAACATTAACTTGACAAATAATCGAAGATTAATGAAGATGTTGAGTACTATACTCATCTGGTCTTCCCATTTTGTTGTTTCTTCAAGGGCCCTCTCTTCCACATGACTCTAAAATAAGAAGGTCTACAGTTTCACATGAGTTCGCAACCACCGGTACGTGGTTTTGTAGCTCATAACAATATGACATGGGATATTATGAAAACTTATCTTCCAAGCGTCTTAACTCAATCAATAACTGACATTGGTGGCGTAAAGCACTATCTATCTTTCTTCGCTATGGTGACTGTTCAGGGACAGTTTTACAAACTAACAGTTGAAAGCGTTGATATGCGGTGGTTCAGGACCTACCTAAGAGCAGTAGATCAATTTAAAATCCATCATCATTCTCCCAGTTACCCATAGCAAGACGCATATTTATGTGAGGATCATCCCCAGCGGAAAATGTAAGCAAAAACACACTAGACATCATGCTGAACAAGGAAATCAAACGAGAAGGGTATTGATCAATCAAATCTTTGAGCTAGGAAAGAAAAATCTCATTTGAATTCTTATCTGCAATAGGTAATCAGTTTACTGATGCTTTTCAGGTACCTCCACAAACGATTCAGCCCTAGCAAGGATTCAACCGCATGAAAGCAAGTGAGGATTAAAGATAGACCCAGCAGTGTTGTTTCAGTTATCATTTCTCAAAGAATAAGTTTCAGACCCTCATCCTTCCTCCCATTTGCTTATAACGAGTTCCTTCCTTTTCGAAAGAGTAGAAACAGTGAATGGCAAGAAACACGGAATAGAACAGTAATGGGGGTGAGAGTCTTCTCTACTCCTGGGGGTCTACTTAATAATGTTTATAATGGCAGCACTAGAAATACTGGCCACCCCTTCTTCGCCCTGGAAAATTAATTCGAAATAATAAAGAACTGCTGAGACAGACAGAGGAGGTTGTTGTTGTTGATGATGATGATGAAGAAGAAGAAGAAGAAGAAGAAGAAAAGGGAGAGTGGAGCTTATCAGAGATTATTGTGCCCTCTATGGCCGTTCACTCTCATTCAGATCCTTTCGATTGTTTGTGGTTCGGTGATTCAGTTATGGTGAAGAGAGATGAGTCCTTCTTAAAGGAGAGTGAAAGGATTGCCCTTGACTCTGCTTATGGAAATCTATAAAAAAAAATTTCAAAAACTGAGCGTACAGTCGCTTGGAATTAAATTTTCCTTATTTAAAAAATAAGTTTGAACGTTCAACAGTGTATATTATTTGAAAGGGGAGTGAATTGTTTAGAAGGATCTTCTCATTTATACTTTTATAAAATAGTTTTAATTTTTTCCGTCTTAATGCTGCTTTTCCAATAATACAAGTTCATTTCTTTGAAAGATTCTTTTTCTCTCTCTTCTTTTTCTTCTTCATCATCTTATTTTTTTCTTTTTTGTCTTTTTCGTCCCCTTTTTCTACTTTTCTCTTCTCCTTTTCCTCTTTCTTTTTCTTTTTTTCTTTTTCTTCTTCTTCTTTTAAACAAAAACATTAATTTTAATGCATTTCTGCAAACTTACTCATCATCCCCTTTAATTGTACGTAGAAGATTGGTTCAGTTGTTACTGAGATATCAGGGTTGAGCTGTGCACTAAATTTATAGATTGTAGGAAAATTTTAATATATTAGCATAAACATGTACAATTTTAATATATTAGCATAAACATGTACAATTTTAATATATTAGCATAAACATGTACAATTTTAATATATTAGCATAAACAATTTATTACGAAAGAAGAAATTATGAAAGGTTCTAACTAATCACAGTGGATTGAGATTGATTCCCAGAGGAATGCAAAAATGTCTAATACAAAGGCCCGGTTGCTTAAAAGCTGGTTGAATTTTAATCCTGTTCAATTCCACGTGAATCAAATCAGAGAAGACCATTACAAAAAGATGGCTTCTCTGATTGGTTCTACTAGAATTAATCAGGATTAAAATTCAACCGGCTTTTGTGCAACTGGACCTTTGTGAGGGAAATATTTTCACTCCTCTGGGAATTAATCTCAATTTACTGTGATTGGATAGTACATTACTGTATGAATGTGGACATAAAAAATTAATCTCAATTTACTGTGATTGGATAGTACATTACTGTATGAATGTGGACATAAAAAGGTGTAGGCAGAGGACAACTTTCTGCAGATTATTACATAGCCATCTAATACATGAAGATGTTTCCGGTTATTATGAGAATATTGTTTAAACTGCAGGCCTCCACTTTATTTAGCACTTTTTTACAACTGGTAAGCTCGACATTTTTTTTGTTTTAGTTTGTAATGTTATTGTTCATAGTGTAATATTGTTAGTATTTTAATAATGTTAAACTGATACTGAAGTTCTTTTTCCTTTTTTTCTTGTCTTTTTAGTTTTTTCTAATCTTTCTTAATTTGCTTTGTAAACTGTAATACTTCTTTTTTATTTTAAGTAGTTTTTTTCTGCCCAAACAGGTTTTTGTAACCTTTGGGATTATTTTCCATGTATATTTGATTTTTGGTAATGCTCTTCAGGGTATGATTGTGTTTTTTTAGTTATATGGTAATTTTTTCAGTGACTATGGTAATTTCATACTCTGTATATATTGTATAAATGGAAAATAAATTGATTTGAATTTGATTTGAATGTTATTATAATTTCTTCTTTCGTAATAATTTTTTTTGCTTTTGTACTTCAGAGCGAAGCTCGGTCCCCGATATTAAACATCTAAACATAAAAACAGAAATTGCTCGTTTAATAGTATATAGTATAGTATAGGATTCATGAGAGCCATGATAAGCATGATGAGTATTGCGCATTATTATCATTAAGCTGTGAATGAACCAGGATCACTATAATCCATATAGGGTTTCTCCAGCAATGCCGGGATTCAATAAGGTGTAAATGAATTTATTTTCTAATGAAGATCTCTAGTGTAGGAAAGAAATTCATTGGGATTATAAAAGTAACGATGATTGTTTGAAGATGTGGAGAACGATTCCTTTCATATTTTCAAAAGCAGAGTTTTGTAAAGAAACATGATTTGATCAATCTTGTTTTCTTTAGATGTTTTGTTGCACAGAATCAAAAATGCTGAGGCTTAGGGTGGGAATTCTGAAAACGAGTTTGATAATGGGCAACATTCGATTAGCGTGAACAACCTCCCAAAACTTAATTAAATGTTTGGATTGCGAGAGATGGAGGAATATAGTCTTAATATTTCAAGAGGAGCGTAGAACATCTTTCGATGAAGTCAATGTTCACCCCCGAAAACAAAGCAGTTTCTTTATCATGAGGGTGAGGGCGTTTCTTCATTTGTTGCCCTCGAAATGTTACAACAACTGACGACTCAAACGACAAGGATCAAGCGAGAGAGAGGTGGGTTATTCTATAAAAGTGTTAATGCGAAATGCAATGAATGCTGGAAGGGAAGGCACCCTAATCGTGGAATAAAGAAATTTCCATTTCAATTTTCTTTCCCCGAAAAAACTGGATGAAAAGTTGAGCAGGTGCACTCAGTGAAAACAAAGATGAAAAAGAAATGCGGCATCAGCGAAATTATTCACTTCGTTCTCACTCAGGTCTCAGTCAGCTGCAGACTTGGTACAATGTTGTTTGAATGGAGGTAGACAGATGCTGCTAGATCATTAAAATAAAATTCAACAAATCGAAGCGTCGCCTCCTCTACAATGTCTCTTCATTATTGGAATTCTACGTAGATGCTCCTCCTCCTTGAAGATTCATGAGGAAAAATGAGAAATGCTTGAAAAGTCATGAGGAAAAAATGTTTTGTGCTCAATATCTATCAGGAGACACGGAAGAGTCGAGTAGTTTTCTTCGAAAAAAATTGGAACCTCTAGAACCATAGAGGAAAATAGAATGAATTGGATCTCATTCAATGAGACCCCCATTCCCCATTCTAGCAGTCATTTTACAAGTAATTTGGTTGATAGAAAACGTCTGATAATTCGGATCATTACTAGCTTCTAGTCAATAGCGAGTTATTAATTCAAAATTCCTTCATGCTGAATGAGGATGGGGTACGTAATTACGATCTTCAGTTGAGATTAGCATTGGCAATAATATATTTAAGCTTTTGTTTGTTAGGCCAGCCACGTAATGCTTCACGGTTCCAACGAAGGCGAACAAAGAGCACTGAAAAAAATTACCGAAAATTACTTACTTATTGAATTCCAATTCAATTACCAAAAATTACTTACTCGTTGAATTCCAATTCATTGTATATGTCAATTGAACATCTCTGGAGGATCACTCCTTCACTGCTAGTGCTTCGTATTGGTGGAAATCGTAGTTTGTATAAAATAAGTTGAGACTTTACTCTCCATCCGAAGAAACAACAGCGTTGCCAATATGTGTGAAAATACAACTTCCTTGAATTCCTAATTCAATCACAAAATTTTATGTAGAATATCATCCCCAATATTCTAGTAGTACTAAGAGGGTTTCAGGGTTGAAATAATAAAAGAGAATTTGATTTTTTTGATGGTATAGGAAAACATGTTTTCCTTTTAGATATCACTTCTCTCAAAATTATGAGATGTGGAATGAAATTCTTACTTATTAAGACATCCCATAATTCTGAGAAAAAGAACAATATTCAAAAGAAACAATTTTCACAATGTTTCAGATTCCATCAACAACATTTAATTTCCTTTTAATTATTCAACCCTGCAACTTTATTAGCACTACTGGAATAACGGGGTTGATATTCCACACAATATTCTGTGCTTGTGGTTGAATTGGAAATTAGAGAAAATTGGAATTTCACACAATTTGGCAACGCTGTTATTTTTTTGAAGGGAGTACAGAGTCTCTACTTATTTTATACGGCTAATGAATATTACTTTTCAGGTCAAGGTTCCCTACTATTATATTCATCAGAATTATTGATAAGTTAATATCAACGTAAAGGGTTCCTCCAAATTCTGATCGAGAAAGCTTTTCTTCCAGCACTGTTCTTCTTTTGATTCAAAATATCGGGGCACCGAGCTTCGCTAGCTATTTTTACTTTCCTTGCCCTATTACCATAGGTGAGGAAAGTATTGCTTTAAAAAAAATTAAGGTACCCAAATTTCTAAATTTCTATACGATTCAAGGTCCCCTGAGTCCAAAAAAATTGTTTTTGGGTATTGGTCTGTATGTGTGTATGTGCGTCTGTGTACACGATATTTCACCTCACAATTAACGGAATGACTTGAAATTTGGATTTCAAGGTCCTTACAAAATAAGGATCCGACAGGAACAATTTCAATCGAAAGCAATTCAAGATGGCGGCTGAAATGGCAAAAATGTTGTAAAAAACAGGTTTTTTTGCGATTTTCTCGGAAACGGCTCCAACGATTTTGATCAAATTCATACCTAGAAAATTCATTGATAAGCTCTACCAACTGCCACAAGTGTCATATCTGTAAAAATTTCAGGAGCTTCGCCTCATCTATACAAAGTTTGATTCCAGATTCCCAATTATCAGGCTTCAGATACAATTTGAACAAAAAATTTCACCTAAAATAGAAAATAAGCTCGAAATTCGATAAAATATGATTATTTAATTGCAAACTGTTGGCAACTGTTGATTCTATTAGATCATTCACTATGAAGAGATGGCAGACCAGCGTTATTGTCCTGTCACCAGCTGGCTCAAATCTTTGAATAGTAGACTTGAGATGCGCGTGTCCACTAGCGTCAGGTGATTAATTTTCATAACGGGAAGGAAAATTGTGTGAGTGCACCACACCATATTTTTATTTATTGATAAACAGAACACAATTATTCTCTAAAATGATCGTGTTTATATTTCACAGCTGGCTATACGTCATCTTATATGAATTTCGGGGATGCGATATTTTGATTTTTCACATACTCACTCGCTCACTCACTTTTTTACTATCCACAGCTGTTTCAGCCAAGGATGAATTATCCTTTTAATGTCGTTCAGCGAGTTTTCTCAAGGATGAGACCTAGTGCAATCGAATCTTTATATCATAAACCTACCATGTTCCAAATTTCGTGAAAATCGTTAGAGTCTTTTTCGAGATCCGTTAAACATAAATAACCAGATATAAAAATAGCCAGATATAAGAATAACCAGATATAAAAATAACCAGATATAAAAATAACCAGATATATAAATACAGAAATTGCTCGCTTAATAATTATAATAGGATTTGGAGCACTTTAACAACAATACTAATGATTTGAAACATCCATTTCATTCATATACCATGTTATGATCTCATTTGAAGAAAGGTACAAAACTTACGAGTGTTCTTCCGAAGCTAATGAGCTTTATTGATAGTTTTAACGAAGTAGGCTATGCATAGAACTATTTGGAGTGGAGGGTTGCAGTAGTTGTTACTATGAATCATTATAGGTTGAGTAAATGCACTAGGAATTGACAAATGGGTTTATTTATCAATTTCCATTATAAATCATCACTTCTAATTCAAGTTTGTTCACATCCATTTCACAATAAATTCATCATCTTTCTGCACAACGCCGTTTTCCTTTTAACTGAAGTTAATAAACCTCTCTTCCTCATAGATATGCATAGAAAAATTCACAGATATTCAAAAATGTATTGTTGCGTTCTGTACTATACCTGCACATTGTGCTTTATATAGGGGGTGGTTTCACATTCTCTGTAGTTTTAGTGGTTACAGCCTCCAGAGAGTAAGAGAGAGTGAAAAAAAATAAAGAGAAAGTGTGAGTGAGGAGAGGGTTGCAATCGATCACTGGCACTTGGCATACCAATCCCTCTTTAGCGGCTATTAGTTTGATGCTGAGGGCCAGTCACATAGCGACCAGCCCCGTTTTAATTTCTGCTTACTGATAAAACTGACATTTATGACTGAATGGAATAAATAAAGTGACACGATAACGCTGGTCTCCCTTCCCATTCGCTCCATCATCAATCTCATGCAGACAATTTACTTTGCATCGGCATCGGAGCTTGAAAGTCATCAGTTGAATCTACATTAGAAATATCATAAAGGCTCATCGTGTATCATCATTAAGTCACTCCACTAGGCGTATCTCGAATGAGTAGGGAGTACTTGAATTCATTCAGCAACAAGATCGTAGATACACACAAATCAGTTTCAAGAGAGGCTGAGTAAATGGCTGAAATTGAAATGAATGAATGCAATCGAAATAATTATCTAATTGAATAGAAATAGAAATAAAAATCTTAGTACCCTTTTTTTGAATTATTTTATCACAACATGTTTCAACATTGATGCCATTTTCAAGTGATATGGAGTGAGGGTACTAAGATTTTTATTTTTATTTATATTTATATTACAAGTAGCCCTTTACAGAAAAGAGACAATTATCTGATTGAATTATTTTCTGGTGTATTTCGCCAAACTCATATGAGGAACAGTTCCAGTGTTTAGTTCACACTGGTTTTTGGACAGATAATTTGTGAAACTACTCAACCTAACGTTCATGCAACATGAATTTGAAATCGTAATATTAGACTGATCCAATTGATCCTATATTCTTCAAAAAATACAAATTTCTAAAGTGTTACTTTTAGTTTGCATTTGATTATACAGAGTGGGTGAGAAGTCCGAGAACGGCTTAATATCTCATACACAAAGCTAGTTTGACGGTGGGTGTGATTGGGGATCCTATTCAAATTTAGAATACTACATTACTATGACTTTAAAAATCTGGTCCGCCATCTTGGATTCGCCATTTTCAATGCAACTTTTTTAAAATAGAAAGGTGGGCCATACAATACATGATTTCGATACGGAATTTCAAGAGAAAAAGAATGGCGAAAAGCGCACATCGATATATCAAACCGTTTAGAAGATATTCACATTATTAATCAATACCATGCAAATCAGAAATGAAATACATAAGTGGTATTGATTGATAATGTGAATATCTTCGAAACGGTTTGAGATATCGATGTGCGGTTTTCACTATTCATTTTTTTTTCTTGAAATTCCGTATCGAAATCATGTATTGTATGGCCCACCTTTCTATTTTAAAAAAGTTGCATTCAAAATGGCGGATCCAAGATGGGGGGTCAGATTTCTAAAGTCATAGTAAAGTACTTTTTTCAATTTGAGTAAGATTCCCAAATAAAGAAAGTAGTTCCCATATGCAGTGATTCATAATCAGCAATTTACATAAATTTGAAACGGGGATATTTTTTAATACAAACAAAAGTCGAACCTCTTCTCACTAAAATTCCTTATCAGACATCAGATTCACGTGGTGATTACAAGAATCACTGACCTACGACAACATTGGCACAAGCCATGCAGTGATGTGAAGTGCGAGGAAATAAAAAATAATTTCAATAAATAAATTTTAATTCCACGAAAGAAAATACAGCAATAGCAAGGGAGGCTTATTTTGATAATAACGGTACAAAGATAAGCGCTTGACAGGTGATTGTCTGCTTATAACCACAATTCAACTACTATATACCGGTGAGTAATAGCTATAACGACGGAGAACTGACTCCTGTAAAGTGAGATTCACTTTAAGCTGTCACCATTCCTAATGTATGCCATTGGTGCTTCTCTTCCAATCAATGCTGTCAATTTGAAGTGAATCTGAATAGAGAATGTTGCAGGTTTGGATTGACAAGTGCAAGCCATCCAACCAAGTTGCACGTGTCCTTATAGCCGCACCTCAATTAGTCATATTGCATAAACCCGATGAGACAGGCCACAGCCAGAGGGTCCAATAATTAGTGACGTCACAAATCACGTGATTTTGAGCCCTGATCACTCCACCATCTCCTCCTCAACTCACTCCCTTCCCTCTCGTCAATATCACCCCCGCTACGCCTTATTAAAATGACCAGAACACACAAGATCGACCCCTGAACGATGTGGGGTTTAGGTTATCCCCAGCAGCTCGACATGTTCTGGGACATTATTTGCACGCTGGCTCTCGAACTCTTGACACGGTATCTTGCCCTATTAGGCTGTGGCTTGCGACCAGGCACCAGGCAGCTGTAGTCAGCCTACTGTTTGCACGCGCTCCTTGTCTGCGAGGGAGTGTGTCGTGGGTGGAGTGGGGTCAGGAGGGAGAGAGATTTCAAGCCGAGGAGATTTGAAGTGGTGGTGGAGGAGAATTTCGAGGGGATGAGGAGGCTATGAAAGAGGTGTGAAAGGAGTTAGAGGAACAATGAGAAGAAGAAGAAGAGAAACAGGAAAAAAAGTAGAAGGTGGTGAAGAAGAAGAAGGAGAAGGGGAAGGAGCAGAAGGGAGGTTAGATTCCCTGTATTTAAAAATATGAATTGTAATCAAATCAATCTCGATTTCCCTCGAGACACTTGCGACTCCAAATTTGACTAATAACAGACCAATATTTGTATATAAAACAGGAATTCTTTACTTGCTTTCCTTTTCAACTCATTATGAATGAACTTCTCCATTTCCAGAGTAATTTTCCAAGATCACTCATGAAAAAGATGTTGAATTCATTGATATCAGCAAACAATGGAGTTGTTATAATTGATTCCCTTCAATAACTGAGAGAGTGCTCACATGTCATTTTCTTATCTATATATTTTTTAAATAGTTCTTGATTGTATCATTCAAATTAGATATAGTTAATTTATTATTATATCATCATTCACACGTCATTTTTAATCAAACAAATCAAATTCTTGAATAAACTGTTTAAAAAAAATTGATAACTTTTCAAGGCATTGGATTTGAGAAATTATGTGTGACTTTCGAAAAAGTCCAACAATAGTGAATAATAATAGAAACCTTGAAAAATGTTTATATATTCCACTCAAAAATTCAAGATTTCTATAATAATATATGGAAAAATATATCAAAAAAAAACTTTTTTCACCTTTTATGATGATAATAGTTTATATGATAAAAATCGCATAAGTTCTATCTAGACTATATCAATTGACAAATCTTATAGTCGCTTCAATATAGAGCAATGCGTAAAACAGTGATGAACGTTTGTAGAGCTTGTCCAAACAAGGCAACAAGATTAATAAGGAGTTTGATTCGCATGAGGTGGGATTTTGACAGAACATTGCGGAGGGGCCGGGCCATTGTGTCGGGGAGGAACACAATGGATCTGTGTTGGAGGACGGCAGGCAAACAGGCAAAAGGCATCATCATCAGTGGAGGCATCAACATCAGTAAGCACATCAGCATCAGCATCAGCATCATCATCCAAATCAGCAGCAGCATCAGAATGAAGCAGTAGAACCTGACCGAACTTGTGTAGCTAGAAAGTGTAGAACCCTTGAAGCGTCGTCTTTGCTTGGCGTCGCGGCGAAAACAAAGGGTAGCTGCCACACGATGGAGATGAATATTCAAGACTATGCGTTCCCCTAGCTTGGTGCGTGATATTAAAAACGCACCACGGTCCACCCCAGCACGACTCACTAATTATTGTGATCAGCACCTACGAAGATGATGTCGGTGCTATCGATTAATCCGTCTAAACTAAACAAAGCAGCATCGTTCATTGTGTTGTCCGGACAAATGGTCTAGGTCTAACCCTAGCACGTGAATCAGACGCATTGTTTGAGAAATTACAGAAGTTCAAGGAGTGGGGTGTCACCAACATGTATTAATGACAATACATATACTACGTTCAAAGCAATATAAATAATTCAAAACGTCAATACAATAGAAATGTTGTAATGTAGCAATAGCTCATTAAACGAGGTTACAGACTGAAATTTAGTCTGTATTAGTTAATAGTATACTAATACTAGTAAACTAATAGTATATTTGGTTTTTATTGTTAAGATTGGTTGAGGATCTAGAGGTTGAGGAAAATGTATCAAACAGGTATTTACGTTGAATGACAAGATATTTTAAAATTGAAAGCTATTATTTGATGACATCTTAAGATAAACTCTTGTTGGCTTATCCTGAAAGCACGAGGTTTTGCACTCCTCAGACTCGTTGAATATCTTATTGTTTCGTACTATATTAAAATCTTTAGGCTTCAAGTGTGAATCAAACAATCGAATGTCATGTGAATAAGATTCTGGTATTATTGAAAGTATTAATGTGAATTCATCTTCTAAAGATATAGAGTAGGCCTACTACACACTGCATACATAAAATTCGTCACAAAACATATAAATTAATTATTGTATTGTATTGGTAATGATCTCTCTTGACTACAAGATTTTCTTTCTCAAATATTTTCTCTAAGCAATACGAAATGACCCTGATAGCCTAATTTTGAGTTTCAATTAACATTCTTGATTTGAAATTGTATATATAGTCTCACTATTTCTTTCTATTCGGTAGTTCCTTCCGATCAATACTCAATAGCAATAGCAATCTTCCCACTATTTGCATCGATACTTTTCTCAAAAACTACAGTGATAATTATTTCGATTCAAGATTATTTATTAGTAATAGATCACTCACATTCTAAGAATATAGAATTCAATACTGTTTTAGGTATATGCATGATCTCAATGATACATTTTATACTATCTGCTCACTTGACTCGAAATTAACAACTTCTCGGCTTGATGAAACCGCCAAGTTGCCAAATTGAAGTGCGAATGATCTTCATCAAATGAGTCACTCTTCGAATTGCTTTCGAAAATGAATGAAACAGCACCCACATGGTATTGTGAGGACAAGACGGTGTGTCGTATTTTATAATTCAGACCGCCATATGCAAAAAGGGGAGCACGCCCCTGCCAAATAGAGTAGGGAATCTTCCCCCAGAGTTTATATTTTCCACTTGTGAGGCATAATTTACTTGAAACGCTGCACAGACACGTTGTTTGCTGAGCATTTGGATAACAGCCCCACTGCTGCTAGCTTGTTATCGATTCTGTTCACCTATGGACTGTTGGTTGCATGTTTGTTTATAATATAATAATTAGCATTTGAACAAATGAAACTCACAATTTATTTGAATGTGTAGAATTACATAATAATATAGTGAGGTCCAAGTCATAATGGAAGTATTTGATTAACATTGGTGTTGCTATCCTTGTCTATCATTCGAAAAGCAAAAAGCAATATTATGTAGCTAGCACATGTAAGTCTCAAGTCACATAATATAAAACGTAGCTTTGAAATTGTGGTGTAGTATTATGATTTTAAAAACATTCAGAATTGCAAGTACATTTAATAGGTAATCTACTTCTATTTTTTTTTTTTTTATTGAAAGGATTTGTTGGAAAATCTGTAAAATATCAATTAAAATTGAACAAATTATTGATATCAATACAATGGATCACTGAAACACTGTCTAAAGAATAAAAGGAACTGAGGTTAGCCTACCATATTCAAATGAACAGCTATTTATGTATTCAGAGCATAAAACGCGACTTTATTGCTTGAGCAAAACAGTTATCGCGCGACACATAGTGGAGAAGCAATAGAAAAGTTTTATGCTAGAAATACAAACAATATTCTTTCAAGTTCTACAACACTGTAGTATAGTTTGTTATTTGCCTTCAATATAGTAGCTGTATGATTGACAAACTTAAAAGCTAAAATCCTGATCGATCACCGACATAATGGATGGCTGCCTTGATATTAATGGAATCAGTCATAATTAAGCTGATCACAGAAGAAATTATCATTCTTCTAGATTAATGACTAAAATTATTGTAATAAATGCTCAGATTATTGTAAGAAAATTGAAATGTCGCTTTTGCTGATGTTATGAACAATTTTGTAACTTTGGCAATACTGGAATAAAGTGCCTGCTGCCTACGGAGCATGCGTGAAACTGCATAGCGAGCGGTAAAGTAAGAAACTTGCGCAGCACCATTCGTAGAAAAGATTATCAGCTATTTAACGATGAGTTTTCAGTATGTAAAGGAGTTTTTCACGAGGAGTTGTGGGTGAAACTATTAATCAGCCCGTATTATCAGGAGATCAACAAAATGTATACTAGTAGTTCTGTGAACAGTAGACCTCACGTAGTATTCTCATCCACAAGAGTAACTGATTGAAACTAGAGACCTTATGGAAATACAGCAATAGACTGGCTTCTCCACACATCTGTGTAATCACTTGTCAGCTGATTTATGATGAATAATTCTATAGTCTGATTTTTACTCTAATATTGGCGTAAGAAGGAGGCTCCTTTTTCCTTTTATATTATCCTTGAAATGCAAAATTTCCAAAAACTTTGTATATACGTCGACGCGCAATTAGAAAAGGAACATACCTGTCAAATTTCATGAAAATCTATTACCGCGTTTCGCCGTAAATGCGCAACATATAAACATTTAAACATTTAAACATTTAAACATTTAAACATTTAAACATTTAAACATTTAAACATTTAAACATTTAAACATTTAAACATTTAAACATTTAAACATTTAAACATTTAAACATTTAAACATTTAAACATTTAAACATTTAAACATTTAAACATTTAAACATTTAAACATTTAACATTAAACATTTAAACATTTAAACATTTAACATTTAACATTTAAACTTTAAACATTTAAACATTTAAACATTTAAACATTTAAACATTTAAACATTTAAACATTTCAACATTTAAACATTTAAACATTAAACATTTAAACATTAAACATTAAACATTTAAACATTTAAACATTTAAACATTTAAACATTTAAACATTTAAACATTAAACATTTAAACATTTAAACATTTAAACATTTAAACATTTAAACATTTAAACATTTAAACATTTAAACATTTAAACATTTAAACATTTAAACATTTAACATTTAAACATTTAACATTTAAACATTTAACATTTAAACATTTAAACATTAAACATTTAAACATTTAAACATTTAAACATTTAAACATTTAAACATTTAAACATTTAAACTTTAAACATTTAAACATTTAAACATTTAACATTTAACATTTAAACATTTAAACATTAAACATTTAAACATTTAACATTTAAACATTTAAAATTTAAACATTTAAACATTTAACATTTAAACATTTAAACATTTAAACATTTAAACATTTAAACATTTAAACATTTAAACATTTAACATTTAACATTTAAACATTTAACATTTAAACATTTAAACATTTAAACATTTAAACATTTAAACATTAAACATTTAACATTAAACATTTAAACATTTAAACATTTAACATTTAAACATTTAAACATTTAAACATTTAACATTTAAACATTTAAACATTTAAACATTTAAACATTTAAACATTTAAACATTTAAACATTTAAACATTTAAACATTTAACATTTAACATTTAAACTCATATGACAGTTGAATTGAGTATTGGATTAATTTTTATGAAGTATCAATAAAAAATGTCAAAATTGTTAGAAAGTTTTCTATTCAACAGTGGAGCCTGATAGTGTTTGAGTGAGTGTTATTTTGAATACATCTTATAGAATAGACAATGTTTATTGTACTTTGGTTTAAATAAAAATCAATGAACTGAAAGTAACCCAGTTTATGATTCCGGTAAGTTTAGTGTAATAGCTCTTTCCCAATGTTATCCATAGATAATCTGAATGGAAAAAGAGTTTGTAAACATTTACCAGTCGGCAAGCCTGCAGTACTTCATTGAAAATCCAGCTTTCTCCTACAAACAACCATGTTTGAACTTTCATTTGAACTGAATGAATTAAGGACGGCCATGCAGACTGATTTTATTGAATTTGAAGCGAACCTACCGTCTGCCATGGAACTCTATATAAATGTATGTTATCTGCTACATGTAATGAATGAAGAACCCGTATGCCTTACAGCATAATATAAATGTATGTATGAGTCGTAATAGTATATAGTTCTTCTATGCACTAGCATTTGCCTACCGTCTATAGTGTATGTACTACATACGTCTGGTAGTGTATGTGTCCTAAACTGTACTCTGTGCAATTGCGCAAGTAGGCTTAAGTATAGAAATAGTTGGATATATTGTACACTGTGCACTGCTGAGTATTGAGCAGAAACACAGTTGCACTTTTTCAGTGTTGTTAGTAGGTGCATCGAGTAGTGCAAATCTATCCTGCAACCTCAACTCTTGCAGGGCACAATCTGCGGTTGTTAGCTGACTCTCCAGGGCGGTCTATCCATTATTCATGCTCTTAAACACAGGGCGGGCGCCCACTCAGGGCGAAAGTGGCCCTTAAAAACGTCCTTTGTCAGCAGCACTGATACAATTACCCGGCAAACGGATGGTAACCACCGACGATGACTGTTTTAATTCCCTTCATGACTCGGAAAAGAGCTTCTCGGTTGAACATTTTCGAAGGAGGCTGCTACAACCCAATAAAAAAAATCTATCGGTGTGTAAAACCGTGAATGTACTTGATGGTTGATAGAGAATTAAAAAGTAAATAAGACAGTATCATAAACTTGGGTGAATTCTATTTTTTCCACAACGAAATCAAAATACCTTATAAGATTATTGTCAGACTCGATTGAGAAATTGTCAACCCTAGATTATTCAGAAACTTAGGCACGCCGCAGAGTAGACCCACGCTAATCCACGAAAAACAATCCACGCCGTGGGATGCTTTGTAAACCATTGCTAGGCTTTTCCAGACATCTGTGTAATACATGCAATGAATAATCCACTTATCAGCTGATTGATTAAGAGTAATTCTGATAGCAATGGTTTACAAAACATCCCACGGCGTAGGTTGCTTTCCGTGGATTGGCTTGGGTCTACTTTGCTTTGGGCCTTACTTACTTACAATAAGTTTACTTGGAAAACAGATAATTTGATAAATATACTACATAGAAACTTCTACGGGAAATAAATAAAAATATCATCATGATAGTATATTATAAACTTATTAGTACGAAACCGGCAAATTAAATATTGGAGTTGATGAAGTTTGTGTTGATTAAAAAACAGGTTCCTGTATAGTCTGCCTGTGGAGTGGAGATTAAAAATTAAAATCATCTTAAATCTTACAAATCTAAATTACATCTATGGTTGATGGATCACTCTCCGGTTGAGATTAATGATCTTTCTATTATTTTTAGATGAATCACCTTGATAGTCACTTGTTCCATTCTTTCAGTATTTTATTAATAATTATTATAATTTCTCCATGGTGTGTGTGCGTGTGTGAGATGAATTAAGATAATTAAATTTAATCAAGATAGGTATTTCAATAGGTATAGGTATATCAATATTTCATTTGAGTTTATAGATAAGCATTTTTAGTTGAGTTCTGAATGTATTTCACTCCTGTTTGCAAACAAGATTTTTCTTAAGCAAACAGTATTGTATTCAATGATCTGTAATATCATTTTTGTGCAACGGAGTTTGTCATGTAAGTGAAGTCATTGAATAAAACTTGATTTGATTTGATTAGTAAAACATGATTAGAAACATGATTACTAACTTGATTAGTAAAACATTTAAAAATCTTGTACAACAAATTAATTCTCTTTGACAGAAGTACGAATATGTACATACTACTGGATACTTGTATTACTGAAACAGCGTTCTATACTTGCCTATTATTGTGTGCACATAGTAGGCATAATGTAAGCTATTTCAGTTTTCAAGATTTATTCACTCTTAAGAAACAGGAAATTTGGTTTTAAATTTTAAGAAGACTCCTCTCCAAGCACACACCAATTTTTCTTACATTGAGTCAATAGACTTAATGTGCTTCTATTACTGCCTTGTCTAGAATCCGTTAGGCATGACTACAATAACGGTGGTTATACAGCTAGGCTACTGTAGGCATGACCAGTTCTGATTTCATTTTATGATGTGATAAATATATTGAATTTTCAATATTGTAAGGTATTTGGCATTTTTAAATCATTCTGATGATGATAGTGATTGAAATGATGTTGATGGAAAAAATATTAATATTTTTCAAAAATAAAACATTATAATCTATTACCATTCTAAGCTACCAGTGTCTGCTCTGTGCTTATTCCCAGGTCGAAATGATTCACTATATCATCGATTAACTCACTTGTGCTGAAAAGTCATCTTCATGATGCATATATACATCACCATTCCAACTCAGTTGAATGTTTTCCATGAATTACTGTTTGAATTATTTGGAAACTCTTCTATCAGAAAAAGAATCAGCAAAGCGATCTCCGCTGGGAAATTTATTTCAAGAATAGAGTTCTTCCTAATGACACGGTTTTGTGCTCACCCTTCTCTCATTTTGTTCGCTTTTCCAAATGTACTGCAACCCATATATTTCCTTGACTACAGAGGACAGAATTCACACAGCTATTTGTATACTTAATTTTGTTAATAGAACTTGTAATTCTATACGTTTTACTGAAAAAGTGGAGAATTCCAGAACGAGATTTTCTGATTTCATCGTAGCCTTTTCGAATCACAGGCAATGGGGCAAAAGTACAGGCAAAGATACACAGCTTTGAATATAGATATTTGGAGTTTTTGGTGTATGGAAATACTGGTTGAAGTACACTTAAGGATGAATTTTCCATTTTTCGACTGAATTTGACTGATGATGCATGATTTTGAATCGCCTTGACGCGCCGAGAAAAATGAGTTTTGGTAAGAGGAGATAAAATTATTATGTCGAAAGCTATGAGTGTTTAAAACTTTGATCTGTATGCGCGCTGCCTCTCCACTGCGATACTGAAATAAAGGACATCTTAGTCTGACCACTAACGGTAGAGCATGCATTATATTCACAGTCGTCATACATTGTTGTGTCATCACAGCTGTGATCACAGCAAAACGCTTTGAGCAAAATTTTTTGAGGTCAGACTTTTGATCAACAATTTTTTTCTTCACTGCTCTATTTGAGGTTAAATTATTTTTTTTCCTACAGTTACCCGAAAAAGTGCTCATTCCCGCATCATTTATAGTACGCAAAATACCTTATTCCCACACCCAGTGCGGGAATGTAGATTTGAGTGCGGCAAAGTAAAAGGAATGTTGGTAAACCTGAATATGTTGCTTGCTGAAAATTTTTGTAAACCAGCTGATTATTACCGCGAGATAGATATTGGATAATGAACAGTAAATAAACAAGAAGTTTTGATAGTATTCAATATTAGTATTTTATTTCTATTCAAGTTATTGTTGAAACTCACAGCAAATTATCCAGTAATTTTGAATTTAGCGCCTTCCCGCCTTCCCGCTCCGTCTGTTGCCAGCCCAACAGCCATTTTAATAAACTATTCTCGATTTTGTCATTATTGTTTTCTGTAGTTGTTTTTCTTGCCGCTTTTTCGCTATGGCTTCTCGTTTGTTCTACCACTGTGGTTCTACACACTACAGCATCTTTTTTCCTGGTTGTTCTTGATTCATCTTTTTCAGTGACTGCAAAACTGATTCTAACTAATTCATCTATCTTTTCAAACAATTACCTAATTCAAGTCGAAATTCATGAGCGGCGTCTCATTTCTTAGTGACTTCCAATAATTACTTCTCAATTTCTACAACATCGTTTGGTGTATTTTCATTCAGAACTTCAGTGACTGCAAAACTGGTTCTAACTAATTCATCTAATTTTTTTGAACAATTACCTGTGTGTTCAAATTGAAATTCATGAGCGGCGTCTCATTTCTCAGTGATTTCCAACAATTACTTGCCAATTTCTACAACATTGTTTGGTGAAGTATTCTCATTCAGAACTCTAACCTATTACAGATTTCAAACACGTTGAAATTCGAACTAGCAATATTTATTATTATCAATTATTTTGAGAACTTCACATATCTTTATTCAACAAGATATACAAATCATTGATTTGGTTCACTTCATCAGGACTTACAATACTAGGACTCAATTTTTGCAAGCCTAGCCTAGCCTGCATTGACATACATTGTGCATCACGATTTTTCATGTATTCAGTGCCTACAAATTTTGAGACATTCCAACTTTGAACAATTATTCATCTTTAAAAAACTACATTATTCTCTCCATGGTACATCATCCTTGCTGAAACCCTGGTTCCTGAATTTCAAGTCTCATTGAATCTCCTTATTCAACTCTGGTTCCTGTTATTCAAATTTCTCTGGACATTGAGATTGGACGGCAGCACACTTGAAAGGCGGTATATGTTCCTTTTATCAACTTATTTACCTAATTATAGGCTAATTACTACATTTCAATTACGAGTTTCATACATTGCGAATTATATTAATTTACTAGGAATAAATTTGTTTGATGGATGAATTACGAGACTAAAATTTTGATAAAATATGCTGTTACGACCATGCTGAAATGAACAAAAAATATGATTTGACTGACAAAATTGATCTTTTGATAATTATTGAGATTTAGTTTTTCAAATGCCAGGTTCGATTATTATTTTTCATCAAGCTACAAAACTTAGCCTACTTCATCAAATAAAATTGAATGATGGTGGCTAATTCCTAGATAAATAATATCCTTCCTTATTTATCCAGAATATTGTTGAATTGAAAATTAGAAAGATCTAAGCAAGTAGATAAATAACATTACATTTTAAAAATAATAATTGCAATATGGAAACAAAGTTACCGTATATATTCACTTCTCCTTATATGGCCATCAAAATTGATAGAATGAATGAAAATTCTTAAGTAATTTATTGAAATGTTTGATTATAATATTGATTAATTTTTCAATTACAGTAACTTAATTAATTGAAAATGGCAAAGAAAAATAGTCGATTCATGTCCTGGTAAATTGATGAAACTTTTTGAAAGCTATATAGGTAACTTACTTGCAATGAGAATTTTTATTTCATTCCGTTTTCAGTAATATTATGAGGATTTTTTTCATTAATATTACTGCCAAGCAGGGCTAGATTCAAACCGGTGCACAACAGAGCGGAACACTATTAGTACCTACCTAGGCATATATTCAGCAGTTTAATTTTATCCCAATTAATACATTTAAGAGAATTTAAATCCTATTCTAATCCTGTATATGTTATGTTTGCTGTCTTTCAACTAAAACTGAAACATGAAAATGAATCGTCATCATGATATAAAATACTATTGACCTAATGCTGATGATTTTTATTTAAACCTGACACAGGAAAAATTTCGTTTGAATAGTAATCAAAATTGATACAAATTGGCCAATTTTATTAGATAAAGAAAAAAATTTCCCGGGGGAAGACTACAGTATACTCCCTTCCACATGGGAGGCATTCCATACCCTCCCGGAGCATAGCTCTGGTACTTTCTTGTGTCAAGTATCAAATAATTAACTATGCTTTTTTAGATTTCTATTTAAAAAAAAATATTATGCACATAATTATACAGCCTACCTGTAAGGGCCTACAATATAGAATGCAGTTATTATATAAGATATTATATCTTATCGCTCAAAACGATGAAAGATTCACGGCTGCTACCGTACTCCTTTAAACCAGTGACCGCACTTGAACTGGCTCTGCTTAATAATCGAACCCCACCTTGGAATAATATTATATCATATCCATCAAAAATATTGATAATTATATTATATCCTTTCCATGTCCACATCATCATTTCACATACTGTACCCGCTCTTTCGAGGAACACGTTCAGTAAAAAACTTCCACAAAAAATTGGAA
The DNA here is from genome assembly GCF_014356525.2 of Nilaparvata lugens. Classification (NCBI taxonomy): domain Eukaryota; kingdom Metazoa; phylum Arthropoda; class Insecta; order Hemiptera; family Delphacidae; genus Nilaparvata; species Nilaparvata lugens. Next base: position 49,368,699 of record NC_052504.1, read on the forward strand.
AAACAGACTATCATAAAAATTGTTAATTCTTAATAACGTATAAATCATTTGCGCTCTTTATTTATTGTTTAAAAAATTATATTTTAGTTTTTTATATCGACATCTTCTTTACTTATTGAATAAAATCTCAATGCCCATTGCAACTTCAAATTCAAAATAATTAATCACAGTTATATCTATGCAATATGCAAGTGTAAATAAGACAAAAAAACTCACGTCCCTTAAAATAAGAGTGCCGTCTCTGGTGGATGTGCTGCCACATTTCCACTTGTTCGTCAAGTAAATTTAAGGGCTCATTTCCGAGCTCGGGATTTAGCTAAGTTCTAGACTTTAAACAGCTGGAGCCAGAAAATTGGCTTTCCGAAAAAGGGCGTATTCGTAGTTTTTATGGTAATCTTCATTTTCTCATTTCTATAATTATTGGAGACGTTTATTGCCTTGACGAAATGATACATTTCTAAATAATTCAAAATAGATAGCTGAAACTTTACACTATTTTCTCTTTATTTTATTTTGTGTTAAATTTTATAGTTTTTCAAAATTTAATTTAAACGTGGACTACGACGACGCCCCGTTTCGGAAAGCCAATTTTCTGACTCCAGTTGTTTAAATTCTAGAACTTAGCTAAATCCCAAGCTCAGAAACTGGCCCTAATATTTTATATTTTCAAATCACTCCAATAATTATTCCAGTCCGTTCATTCCATTCAGCTGTATGTATGAGTGAATTAACGAAGTTGATAAATTGTGACCCATTAAAAAAATATGATTCCACCTCTTGGCAGGATATAATTAGCAACGTCCCGTCCGAATCCCTCCTCACAGGGATAATAAACCGATTTTCAGTAGCCGCTACCAGGTCTAGTAGACGCCAAAAGTGGATTTAAATAATAACAATAGAGTACTTAAAGTGAGAAAACGGAAAAAATGACATGAATTCAATAATTATAATAATAATGCTGTTTAATTCATAAATAGTAAAAATAGACTCAATTACAATTTTACGATATAATTCTAAACAAAAACACTTATTTTAGAGGCAAAATAATCAAATTGTTAAAAAAGATCACCATTACACTACTTCAACAAACAGAGTGCCCCAATATTAGATTTTATCAACTTGTAGGTTATACAATTCAAGAGATTTAGGTTATTACAGAATGACCCAAAAAGAATGGTCGGCTTTTAAGTGACTATAACTTGAATAATTCCCAACATACATTTTATTTCTATATATTATGAGCTTGTTCAATTGTCTAATTTCAGAAAACGTCATAATTAACAAAATTGCTTCAAAGTCGTCGACGTTCCATTAGGTGGCGTGATTATCTTTTGGCCTTTGTTTGCCGCTCTTTCTTTACAGTATCACGTATGTTAATTATGACGTTTTCTGAAATTTGACAATTGAACAAACACAGAAATATAGAAAACTAAATGTATGTTGGAAATTATTCAAGTTATAGTAATTTAAAAACCGACCATCCTTTTTGGGTCATTCTGTATCTTACAACAACACAAAACATTCAAGTAAAAACACAACGTTCACATTACACATATAAGGAACTAATTTTATCATCGGAAGAAACATAAATTATCAGCCATACTAAATTGGGATATTTATTGGGAACAATATTTTCAATAAGTCAAAATCACACTGATTATCCAGAAGCGAAATGCTAGTTGCAATTCAATACAGAAGTGGAATTAGTGTTAATCTAGCTCTAGAAGATCCACATTTACGAGTGACATTTTGAATGAATAACGAAACACATTGAAAAAACTGGTTATTTATCTAGTAATCAGTCTGCTACTATTTACATTTTATTTTACATACTACTATATTCATTTCATTTACATTCATGACAGACTGGCACACTGTCAAACGAGAGAAGGAGGTCATTTCAAGCATCTTTTAAAATGAAATGTTAGTAGCAGACAGATTACTAAATAAATAACCATGTTTTTCAATGTGTTTCGTTATTCATTCAAAAAAGTGTTGATTTAAGTTTCATTACTTTACCTATCATTTCTTTACAAACTAAAACTTCAATCAGCCGCCATTTTTGGTAGAAGTATCATAGAACATTTTTATTGATGCCATCTTTCTAGTTTTAAAAAAGCATTTAAAATGATGTAGCACACAATGGGTGTTAACAATATTAGAGTTACAACCCCTAAGTCACCCCCTTCCTTATGAGGGGTTGAAATTCAGTTGTACGTCAAAAGGTAGAGTATTCGTCCAATAACTTATCCTGAAAGTTACAGTATTATAACTACAACAGTCTCCAACTTATTGAAGGGTTCCCATACATTATGACTTACTCTGTATAAATACATTTTCAACTCAACTAACTTAACTATATGATATGTGTAGAATAATAGTTTCTTCGTGTAGACACCTCTCCAGCCGCTTCCAGTAGAATGTAATTATCAATTTGAAAAACAACTTCCTCACTTTACCAAAAGCGGCCCAGAGAGCCTTGTTTGTCAGCTATCTTGTTAACAATAAGTTAATACAAAAGTGGTAAGTCTTTTTTCCTATTACATGAATATTAATTTCATTTATTGACTGATGGAAATATCGGTATGGATCGCTAACGATTTTTCATCACTGTATAAAAAAAAATTATTAGAATAAATTTATGTTTAAGTAACTTGAAAGTAAAGCAACTAGGAGACATAATTATAGGGCCGGCTTCCGAGCTCGAGATTTAGCTTAGTTCTAGACTTTAAACAGCTGGAGTCAGAAAATTGGCTTTCCGAAATGGAGCGTAGTCATGGTTTTTAAGATATTTATTTTCTCATTTCTAAAATGTTGGTAACGTTTTTTCTTGACTAAATGAAGCATTCCTAAATAATTAAAATAGCTGAAACTTTACACAATTTACTCGTTATTTTATTTTGTGTTCAACTTTCTAGTTTTTCGAAGTTTAATTTAAACGTGGACTACGACGAGGCCCCGTTTCAGAAAGCCAGTTTTCTGACTCCAGCTGTTTAAAGTCTAGAACTTAGCTAAATCCCGAGCTCGGAAACCGTCCCTTAAAATATTTTTATGGTAAACTTCATTCGCATTGATCTGGCAAAAACCCATGCACAATTCTGGGTGATTCACAACCGGACAAAGATAATTCAAGAAACATAAATTCGGGTTGACCGTCACCTTTTCAAGTAATTCATCTAGCACTTCAATCTCAAGGGTTTACTATAAAATGAGGATTATTGACATATCGGAGATGTTATCAATTGACTTATTATAGCATGGTGATCCAAGTCTGAGCAGAAGTAATCTATGATGGAGCCTGGTTTATGATGATGGTGATGGAAATTGGATTAAGAGATGACATCACTAGATGGTGATGTTCTAGGTTGTGTGGTATAATAGCAAGTTCCGTTGAAGCGGCAACAAACCAGTTCAACTGAAACAGGAGAAAAAGCAAGTAGAAACAACAGCAGAATACCAAGGAATAATAAGCTTTTAATGAAATTTGTTATTACTTCATTACAAGGCATATAAGTGATGAAATTATTAAATATTGAATATGAAATATTAATATATGAAATTTCTTGTAACCGGTGGAGGGTTTTATAAGCCTCTTCAACTCACACCGTACATAAAATTATGTAGCCGAGAATCTCTCTATACGATGACTTAGTTAATTTTCCAAAATATGAAATATATAAAAATACATGTGGTTCGATAGACATTATACTACTGCTGCGCGAGGTATATCGAGGGGATGTTTCTTCTCTTCAATAATATTTGCTAAAATTATACTGCTATGAAATATCTTTTGAATCCTTGATTGGTTTGGGAGCTTATAGTGGGTTCGTTCATTCAAATGCACAGATTATTATCATTATTCAATTGTCACCTAGTTTAGCAACTAGCAACTACGAGCCAGGAACTACAATGGAAAATATTAATAAAATTTAACTTCAGGCTTATTAAACTAATCAAAACTAATAAATAAAATCATGTCACATTTCAAATTTTCAAACAAAACAAAGTTATTCAGCAATCAATTCAGGTCAAGAAGGCATATTCAATTTTTAATTTCAATACTTGGGTACTTGCTAACTTGCTGCAACTACTGTAGGTTTGGGCCTCGGTCATTCTATGAATTTTGAGCTATATAAGAAAACAACAAGAGTTTGGCACTAACCATTTTAACAATATTCAAACTTGGACTCTTCAGAAACACTCACATACGATTTAAGAAAACTCACTATATTTGAACTCACAGGCACAAATAATTTCCTGATTCTTCTCCTACTAACTCTATAAAATTTGATTTCCTATTTATATAGATAAAAATTACTGATAACTGAAATTTGTCAATTTGTCCCTCTGAATGGGAAATTGACCCATTCAGAGGACCGAGGCTCGCACACCGTTACACGATGTTTTTCCGGTTACGTCTCAATTCGGACTGTGGCCTTTTCACTGAAAATTATTCCCCTTCCACTAGCGTTGAGCATAACTTTCAGTGGAAAAGCCAAAGCTGCAAAAAATCAACGTTTGTACAATTCCAAAATACAGAAGCTTTTTCGACATGAAATTGAAATTGTATTTGAAAAATGCTCGAAAATTGCTTTAATTTCGACAACTAAGCAACAAGTTAGCAAATTCAATAAAAACATGGTCAATTCTCACACTAAAAGCTCAAGGTTCAACACAAGGTAAAAATCAAAGTTCATTCAGTTCAATAACCTGCAAAAGAATATAAGATACACAGAAAAAACAACTACAATAAAATCCACTCAATATCACACTATTACATTTTTCAACAATATAAGTATGAAATATTCACAATACAGACAATTAAAACTTACAAAACTACAATATGAGATATCCAAAAACTGTATAAAGATTTCCCTTTTGACACTGCCAACTGAATGAAATTTTGTAAGTTGTGATTACAGTAGGAAAGAAATTCTTGTTAGGATGTAGTAAGCTTAATGAGCTCACCCATCATCTTTCGTTTATCATCACTGCTCATATATTTTCTATGATATGCACAACCATTCTATAGTGAGGTCCACGTTATAATGGCAGTGGATAAAGATAGCAAAACAACGTTGCCGATCCTCTGTCTTGTCAATGCCTTCTATAGACGGTAGCTAATACAGGTTTATTGATATAATATTAACTGTCAATTCTTGTTTAAAATATTCAATTTTATTTTATTAAGCACGAAATTATATTTTCCAATGATTTCATACTGAATTTTAATGATGAAGATGAAATATTTTGTAAATTTATTATTAATTCAACATTGTTAAAAGACGATCTGGCAACAGAGCAAAGCGAGAAAAAGATAGCGCTATCTGTTTTGTTGAATGATAGACAAGGATAGCAATACCATTGCTAATCAAACACTGCCATTAAAACGTGGACCTCACTATAGGAAGTTGAGTGGTCGCTGAAGAGAATGAATTATTATTCTTTGTAAGCAGGATTATACCAGGGTAATCTTTTTCAACCTCCGATCTCATATCATAAGACACAGACGAGCGATAGGGGGGCAACTTTCACAGAGCTGAACAGTTTAATATCATTCCCACCAAACGCCCTGTGATCGATGCGGCCGGATCGTCAATTTTTGTCGAGTTATAGAACCACAAACATGGCCGCCTAACTTGAGTCTGCTGCTAAGTGCTAGTTACGTAGCGTTATTAGTTTTTGCAAGCAAAATGCAAAAGTTCAGCATAAATCTAAAAAATATTTTCATAATGTGTGGTTACCGGAAATCAGATGCATTTATTTTGAGTACCAAGTACTAAATGAAGTAACGTGAGTAATCAAAGTATCGTTTGTATTGAATACGGTAAGTAGTGAGGGATAATGGCTGCATCAAGTAGACGCTTAATACCAACATAACGATATCACTGAAGAGAGAAAGAAACCGAGAATTAACGGGCCGTTCGTAAGATTTAGAGCCAAGCCATATGAGACGTTTTTCAGACGAGTCGACAGGGCAGGAAGCTCTCAGATTGACTGATTGGGTAGGCGTTCGGAAATCAGCTGATAATTAGCCAATCGGTGCTCATTCCAAAAGTGTGCTCATTCCATTGTCCTAAAAAAGCACATTTAATGGGTGGGGCTGGCCCCACCCACTCAACCGAATGCTTTCGAAATGATGCCAAAAATGTGCTCTTAGAATATGCACTTTAAAAAAATGTGCTCATTCCCTTGTCCTAAAAAAAGCCCCTGAAAAGGGGCCAGCTTCAAGCCAGCCTCACCCACTCAAGCGAATGATTTGAGAGTGGTACCAAAAAAATGTGCTCTCAGAATACGCACTTTGAAAAAATGTGCTGATCACCCTCACTGTGAAACCGAGTTTAATAATGACGAGGGGGTGGTGGTGAACAGTCTGAGCTTAATATCATGGCTACTAGTGAAGCAAATCTTAAGAACAAGGTATCAAATGAATGTGCTCGTTATGCATTTTCAGAATATGAAGTTTTTAAAAAATGTGCTCATCTCCATTAAATTGAAATTGGACGAATTTCTAAAGTTGTTTGGCGGGGGGCGTCGTGGTGAACATTCTAATCCTTATATCATGGCTTCTCATTAATTACTGATGTAATTAATGAGTTCTATAAAGCTTTACCACATTGTTGGAGAGTATATTTGTTGAACCTTCTAAATAAGGTTTTCAATAGTCAAATAATACCACATGAGTGGTGCAAGATACTAATGTTGTACTACACAAAAAAGGAGATCCCAATGAGCCTAGCAACTATAGAATTATTACCCTAATTAATACAATTGTGAAAATTCTTACAACAATAGTTGAGATCCGTTTGTCGTTGTGGGCGGAAAATAGCGGTGCTCTTCCAGAAGGACAAAGTGAGTTTAGAAAAGATCGAGGCTGCATTGATAACATCTTCGTCTTACACTCAATACTATTTCAAAATGTAGAATTCCGACATAAGACTATCTATGCATTATTTGTGGATTATGAAGCCGCATTCGATGGAGTACCTCATTATGATCTGTGGTACAAGTTGGGAAGGGTGGAAGTGAGTGGTAAGATTATAAGATTCCTTAGTCAGCTTTACAGACAGGCAGAGCTGGTCCATATGAATGTATCTATCCCAGTAGATAGAGGCGTTTTACAGGGGGATTCTATCAGTCCACTTCTCTTCTCTTTGTATATTTCAGACATAGAACATTACTTTAGAGAGAAAGGTTTATCTGGCATACCTATAGATGATTCCACTGATATTCTAATTCTCTTGTACGCGGATGACATTGTCATCCTTGCAGACAGTCCTTCCGACATGAGAAACAAAATAAAATGCTAGGAGGATTACTGTGAAAGTCTGAAATTGAGGGTCAACATTTCCAAGACCAAGATAATTCCATTTCATAAAGGAAGGTTGAGAAAAAACAGACCCTTCTATTATAAGGGCGATGAAATAGAGGTCTGCAATAGATATAAATACTTGGGCTTGGAGTTTAGCTCTTCAGGTCGTTTCAATGTACACTGCTCATCTATAATATCCAAATCCAAAGGTGTCAGCGAAGTAATGCTACAGGTTTTGAGAAACGCTCGTTTGGATTCATGGGATAGCAAAATAAAACTGAAGCAGTAGTCCTTTCGACGGCGATGTATGGGGCGGAAGTATGGGGCTTGGCCTGTGCTGAGCAAGTAGAGAAAGTTCAACTCTGGTTTTTCAAAAGACTATTGTTTTTAAGCTCACGTACACCGAGCTGGGTATTACGTTTGGAGACAGGAAGAGTAAAAATAGTTAATTTGATCATCTTCAACATTTTAACATGGTTGATAAAAATATTAAACATGCCAGAAGACAGGTACCCAAAGATTTGCCTTAGAAAACTTATAATTTTGTCAGGAAGTCATTTCTATCAAAACAGAAATAGTCTCAACTGGGTGAATTTGGTAAAGAATCAATTAGATTTCGCCTTTTTCAATACTGATTTGAACCAACAAGGAAATTTGGTAGCATCACTTAGTAGGATGAAATGGGATATTGTAAGTAGGCATGGTTTAGCATTGTACGAAGTAGACAAACAGGAAGCATTTAATTCAATTTCTTTCCCATTTTGGAAGGTTTTAAATCCCAATTTTGTTCTTGGCGACCAGCTTAGAATGAGGACACCATTTAAATATATAAGATGTTTTACACAGCTACGAACGGCTTCGAAGTTTGGTTTTTACCTTTATCTAGAGAACCATGGAATTTACATAGATAGTACTGAGTACTGCCCGCTTTGTAACATGCGGGAGGACGAAACACCCACTCATGTTCTTGTACGCTGCCCGATGTATGTAGAAATAAGACAACAGTTTCTGAATAAATATGTAGCAAACATAGTTAATTATGAAGATAAAGCTCTAGTTCTCCTTTCAAATGTAACACCAGATAAAATAAGATATATTTACAAATATATTACTAATGCGATTAACGTGCGAAATTACATCATAGAGACTACGAGATGATCTTTTATTTATTTATTTTTTTTAATATCATTGTAATTGTTCATTAATAATCACAAATATTGTTGGAACTGAAGGGTTGTTTTACAGGTTGTTTATAAAGTTGTAGTAAAAGTTGTTGGTGCTTTTGAGGAGCAGGCTACTGTTTTTATCTTTTGTTGTAATGTCTAGTCAATATTCAATATCTGAAAGATAGTGTATTGTTTTACTAGTACAGCTTTTTATGTCACGGTGACATGTAAAATTACTCCCCCATATACAATCAATGATATTTTAGTAGCTTTAAATCTGTGTTCTTGTTATTTTTAAGGAGTCTACATCAAACTATTTCATTTCAATAGTGTTATCCAGAATTCGAAGAGGAGTTGATCAATTGTGTTGATGTTGTAATTGTAATTTATGTATTGTTAGTGTACAACTCTTTGTATGGGGCATGGCCCTTATGACAAATAAAGCTTATTTATTTATATCATGGCTTCTAGTAGAACAAATCTTATGAAAAAGGTATCAAACAAATGTGCTTGGTATGAATTTTCAGAATATGCAGTTTATAAAAAATGTACTCAAATTATCTTATCCCCGAAATTTATAGACTGACGTATAGCCGCCAGCTGTAAAATATAAACACGACCTGAAAGATAAAGAAACCTTAAGGGTTTGAAAGGTGAAATAACTGAATATAACATGGTATATCATTCTAAATATAAGTATATCAGAATTTTCAAAGTTAATCATTATTTTACAGTTTCAAGTAATTAGTGAGTGTTATTTTTAATTCAATTTGGTTTGTAAACAATCTAAATTGGAACTTTTCTGTTTTCAAATGTTTGGACTGGAAATTGGACCTGAATTCAAGTGTATGGAACATAACCTACTTTTTGGACTATTTATAGTGTATGAATCAAAATTCGGGGAAGAAACAGTTTTGGGCTGTGCATATTAATCCTTCCCCAATCATTTTAAAGAATTGTGTCTTGTTTATCAATAAATAAATAACGTGCGAAGCTCGGTGCCCTGATATTGAGTTATAATAGCTGCAATATTAGGACAATAGTGAACTCCTCATTATTTCTAGTGTATCAAGATCTTGATAAAAAAATTTCAAGTCGACTAAGATACAATTAGCCATAGTAGATAATAAAAATCTGTTGTGAGTTTGAGATTTCCGAATTTTGTAGGTTCCAACTTTATGAAATTTAAATAGAAAATGAATACCTAACGTAAGTCAATGAGTAGATAGAATTTTTTTTAAACTTATAAAATTTGAAACAGAAACTGAGTAATCTCAATGTAACTGGAAGAGCTCTCCAATGGTTGGAGGACTACCTCTCAAACAGAACTCAATATGTCGAGTTAGACCATCACAAAGAAAACAGCATTATCCAGTATAAATCCTCACCCAGAGCAGTAAACAGAGGTGTGCCCCAAGGGTCTATACTCGGACCTCTCTTATTCCTTATATATATAAACGACCTCCCATATGAAATAGATAGCAGAAACAAGTGCATACTGTTTGCGGATGATACTAATATACTTGTACCACATAAAAATCAGGAGCCAAATGTAACAGTCGAAGCACTGAAAGAAGCCACTCAAAAATGCAATAGACTGGACCTCACTATAAATAAACAGAAAACAGTACACATAAAATTCCAACCTACAAACAATAGCCTGGAAGTTTCCCCAAATAGCCAAACCTCACATACAAGATTCTTGGGAATCATCATCGACCAGAACCTAACATGGCAGCCCCACATTGAACAACTAAGTAAGAAGTTATCGTCTGCAATCTATGTAATTCGACGCCTGACAAGTATAACAGGTGAAAAGACAGCACTAACTGCATATCATGCCCTGTTCGCTTCACACATGAGATATGGCATAGTGGCCTGGGGCTCAGCATCACAAATACACCTCAACAAAATACTAATACTACAAAAGAGAGCACTTAGAACTATTCTTGGAATGAACATAACAGAGCACTGTAGACCACTCTTCAAAAAATACAAACTACTCACCGTGATCTCTCTGTACATCCTGGAAGCAACGATTCTGGCAAGGAAAGCTAAAACACAACAGCGGGGCGACAAGCATGGATACAGAACAAGGAATTCCAAAAACATAGGTACCTTCCACAACACCGACTGAAAAAATATAAAAGCTCACCAGCCTATGCGGGAGCCTACTTCTATAACCTGCTACCAGCTACCTTGAAGGCCCTGGAAGACGAAAGGCTCTTCTCTGCTGCATTGAAGCATTATCTGACAGCCAGGCCGTATTATGCGCTGTCAGAGTACATCCGGGACCACACCTATCAGCATCTGGCAGGACGTGCGGCTGACAACATTCACTGACCTCCTCAAGCATGAGGAAATACTGACAATTCCCCGGTCACCGACTGTGGCGAAGACTGAACAAGTAACAAGTAAGTAAGGATCCGACACGAACAATTATTTCGATCAACTGCAATTTAAGATGGCGGCTAAAATGGCGAAAATGTTTTAAAAAACAGGGTTTTTCGCATTTCGCGATCAAGTTTATACCAAAAATAGTCATCGATAAGCTCTATCAACTGCCACAAGTCCCATATCTGTAGCAATTTCAGGAGCTCCGCCCCATCTATGCTAAGTTTGATTTTAGATTCCCAATTATCAGGCTTCAGATAAAATTTCAAATGGAAAAGATTGAGAATAAAAATCTCTACAATTAATGTTCAGTAACATTTTCACCTAAAATTGAAAATAAGCTTGAAATTCGAGAAAATGTGATTATTCAATTGCAAACTGTTGATTCTATTAAATCATTCACTATGAAGAGATAGCAGACCTCGTGTGTCTCCAGCGTTATTGTCCTGTCCCCAGCTGGCTCAGATCTTTGGATAGTAGACTTGAGATGCGCGTGAACACTAGCGTCATGTGATCAATAATTTTCATAACAGCAAAGAAAAGTTGTGTGAGTGCGCCACACCAGATTTTTACATTTGTTATAGCCTACACTGAATCTTATAATATTCAACGTGACATTTGCAGCTACCTTGAAGGCCCTGGAAGACAAAAGGCTCTTCTCTGCTGCATTGAAGCATTATCTGACAGCCAGGCCATACTATGCGCTGTCAGAGTACATCCGGGACCACACCTATCAGCATCTGGCAGGACGTGCGGCTGACAACATTCACTGACCTCCTCAAGCATGAGGAAATACTGACAATTCCCCGGTCACCGACTGTGGCGAAGACTGAACAAGTAACAAGTAAGTAAGGATTCGACACGAACAATTATTTCGATCAACTGCAATTTAAGATGGCGGCTAAAATGGCGAAAATGTTTTAAAAAACAGGGTTTTTCGCATTTCGCGATCAAGGTTATACCAAAAATAGTCATCAATAAGCTCTATCAACTGCCACAAGTCCCATATCTGTAGCAATTTCAGGAGCTCTGCCCCATCTATGCTAAGTTTGATTTTAGATTCCCAATTATCAGGCTTCAGATAAAATTTAAAATGGAAAAGATTGAGAATAAAAATCTCTACAATTAATGTTCAGTAACATTTTCACCTAAAATTGAAAATAAGCTTGAAATTCGAGAAAATGTGATTATTCAATTGCAAACTGTTGATTCTATTAAATCATTCACTATGAAGAGATAGCAGACCTCGTGTGTCTCCAGCATTATTGTCCTGTCCCCAGCTGGCTCAGATCTTTGGATAGTAGACTTGAGATGCGCGTGAACACTAGCGTCATGTGATCAATAATTTTCATAACAGCAAAGAAAAGTTGTGTGAGTGCGCCACACCAGATTTTTACATTTGTTATAGCCTACACTGAATCTTATAATATTCAACGTGACATTTGCAGCTTGCTTAATAATGGTGATGTTCAATGAGAAACAAATTAGACCTTTACCTTCGATCTTGTTATGGGTGAATGGAGCATCTGCACTAGATGCAACGCCAACTCTTTCACGATGGAACTTAGCCGGAATATTCTTGCACTCCATTCTATAAAGAAGAATAATTCAAGTTTAGAAGTTGTTAATCAATTGGTTTCTACAATTGCTCACTAAAGGTGCAATCCCTTAGCGACGGCTCTAGCCGCGCAGAGGAAAAAAGTTGTTGGGAATAGCACTTTGGGAAGTAAATTGAAATAAAATGATTTTATAGCTTCTGACACTCAAGTTAGTTAGGTTTGGTATGGGTTGTGTAGGTTTAAAATCCATACAGTACCGTACTGATCAATGTTTATCACAAAAGTCGATGTATATTATTTTACTCCCATAGGTTGCAGTGTATGAGCTTTTCTAGAAGTGACGTGAGTTTTAAATTAGTATGAACAAACCAGATGATTTTTTGATGATCTTTCCAAGCGATCAATTGATTACTGTAGATTCATACATTTGGAAAAAGGTGTACCGTATTTTATTGCCATTTGGAAAGATATTCATCTGAAGAAGAACTACCTATTTAAATCATAAAGATTTATTGACAGACACCCACATAGTGCACTTTCTCAGAAATTTCAAGCAATAGAAAGATTATAATTAAGCAGGATATAGGCCTAGTTTACTAAAGCACAGTTCCAAGTAGAATGTAGTTTATGTTACTCTTCATGCTCAAGTTACTCGTGTAAAAATAGTAATAATATTTGTTGTATGAAGTGCGACTTGACTTGAATTTCATATCAATTGTTTGTTTTATTCTGATTTGTATATTCAGATTGATCATTTAGTGTATAAATTGAAATGGACATACCTTACCTACATAATATTTGGACAATTAGACAAAATTAGGAAATTGAAGAAGTTTTAGGCAATAGATGCTAGAGCACAAGATTTCTTTTTCTAGCCACGCCAATTATTTAACTACAAATTATTTATTAATTTTCATGTAAAACGGTTGTTGGCTAATTGGTGAATAAAATTTGATTGGATTTGAAAAATTAGCCTGTTTTTTCTTTACCGACTAGATTAGCATCCTTGCACTCCAATTCTAACCTACAAATTTGACTAACCTTTCATTTACTTCAAATGGTTTTTGTATATTATTATAAAAAATTACATCAATTCTATTCTTTACTTTTACTTCTCTATTGGAATATTTTGTCTTCTGAATAAAAGTTACATTTTATGGCCAACATTGGAGTCTTTCACCAAATCTCTATACGTAAATTCAATAGGTAGGCTACCCAACTGAAAGCTTCAGTTGAAAATTGTAATCCTTGCTGTCCAAATTCTACAAAATTTAATTGCTGGCACAATTTAAATAGGCCTAATTGAATCACGCAACATAAAAATTGAGCTTATCAGATAAACTTTAGCTTTACTGTATTTGTATTATAAACTAGCCTACCTTTAAAAAATACATTTAAGAAAGAATAAGTGTAAAAATAAATACGTCAAATCTCAACAGACTGCATAAACATTCTATTATAGAGAATTAAAAGAAAACTAGCTTTACCTTCAAGAACAGCTCAAGACTGGCTATTACAGCAATTATTGCAAGAGGATAATTCTATATTCACTTTTTAATATTTTAGATAAGAAACTCAATTATCACTCATTCGAAAAACACTCAACAGTATAATACTAAATAAAATTACATTTTCATCACATAATAAGGTCCTAACTAAACATAAGACTGGAAGGTGAAGGTCTGTAGTGCTTGTAGTTGTAGGCTAATATTTATTCAAAACTTCCATACTAATAATTTGGAAATTGGAAATGGAACAGATACTACATTCTGTAACAGAGTATTGGAACAGTTTATTATCCTCCTTGGAACAGTTAACAGTATGATCAAGATGGCAATGACAAAATCATATAAAAATATAACGGTTGATATTTTGAAGGTTGAATAAATTTATTTGAGTGGACAAAATAAATTGAAGTTGAATGATTGATTATGCTAAGGATTTTGATATGAAATTTTTACAATGTGACACCAAAGTTCACCTTCGAATCTCGCTACAATTAGGCGCGCTCAATTCTTGAACCTTGCTCTTTCATCCGATGATAAGGGAACAAGGCTCTGGTCCTCCTGGTTATTATTTTACTACTATCAATAATATTATAAATATAATAACTACTATTGATAGTATCAATTCTCATTCATTCTCCAGTGAAGTGGCGCATGTTTATTCAACTCCCCAGTGGCATCAGTTGTAATTTAATCATAAGCAGTCCACTGCCAGCTGTGCGGAGTGCATGCAATGCATCATTATCATGAACGATTTTTTATGTGTGAGATGCCTATAATTATTTTTAACTGAAAAACATTGGAAACATTTATTGACCATTTTTATGATCAAGGAATCAAGTATTTTTATATCTCTATTTACTTTTGTGGTTAGGTTACTCGTGTTGTGTTAGTGATACTAAACCTGTGATTGTTATATTTTCAAAACAATAATGAATCTATTAGGTTTGAAACATAAATATATACACTTCAAAAAAAGTTATTCAGTCTTCAACTCCCCGAAAAATCTCTACTTACATTTTCGTAGAACAACTATAATGAATGCCGTCGATGAATTAGAAACAGAATAGGCTACAGAATAAATGTTATTGAATACCATAAACAAAAACACTGGATTTACAATATACTGTTTACTCAACAGTGACTTGAATGATTGAAGTTCAGCATTTCAGGTAAATGTAATGTCTATATAATATAATTTAATCACGTTTTAAATAATGCAGTATAACCTCAATTATACGTTTCATGCGGCTACTTGTCGCTTGGCCAGAAAAGCACAAAGGCCAAATTGACACATTTACTAATGTATTTACAAGAAAAAACAACCTGAAACTATATTTTTACACTAATTGTGTATAATATATCATTCAGACTCAAACTTGAGGATATTTGGAACTGGAATAAATAGTACACATGAAAATTTCATAGAATGGTCAGGTTAGACTCAAGTCTGTCCTGAGGGCTGATCACTAGCCTAATCCTTAATCAGTCCTGGGCATATTAGCTTATTTATTAATTTACATTAATAGAAAAATGAAAACATAACCTTACAGCTTTGATCGCATAGACAAATTAATCAATAACACAAATTATGGGCACCATATAAGTATAAGCAAAGTTTTGCTGCAAAACTTTCATGTTATTGGATAGGAGAATATTAAACTGTTAGTCACGGGTGAAGTATAACGTTTGTGAGGCTCATTGATGACTCAAAAGTGATTGAGTTTTCAAAAGTGAAAACGACAGTGCCGTTTTCGAGATCCGTTTAACATAAATAGCCAGATATAAAAATATAGGAATTGCTCGCTTTTAATATAATAGGATACATTCAAATGTTGAGATCATTGAAACGGTTTGAGATTGATGTGTGAGTTTTGCCATTAATTTTCCTTTGAAATTCTGTATCAGAATCATGTATGACATGACAACCTTCCCATTTGGAAGAATGAGGTTGGATTTGAAATGAAGCTGGATTCGAAATGAAGTTGGATCCATATGACGGATTCAAGATGGTAGAAAAAAGTTTTGAAGCGACAAAAAGTTTTTTGTCCAATTGAAATAGAATTCCCATGCAACTTACTACTGTAATATCATACTTGTAAATTATATATTAAGCTGTTTCAATTTCTCACCAACTCTGTATAATTACAATTCGCGGATCTCACAGATCAATACAACAGTTCCTGAGTGAGTTCTTCAACCCAGGGGGTCTCCACTCTCCAGTGTAAAAAGCCTCTTGCTGATGATGAACATGCATGATGAGCATATGTGTAGGCTATAAGCCAACATGTTCTATCGTTAGTGGCCAGCCTAATGAGTGATTCTTATAGAACGTGATGCCAGGAGACAATAATAATATTGTGCGAGATCTCAATGTGAGAGCAAAGTAGTTAGTAATGATATTCAAAGCTAAAAATTGAGTGTTGGTTCCATGGAAGCCAACAGGTCAAGTGCATGGAAATTTGTTATCAGGTGTACTTGGATATGGAGATGAAAATGTTAAAATTCTTTATTAGGTGGAGTTAGGACTTCTATCTGCAATAGAGCAGTCCACTTGTCCTAAGGTTGTTGAGCACAAAATTAAGTCGAGAGAGATTTCTAATAAAAAAATTGATAACATGAGTCACAAATGGCGACCACATGCTCTCCTAAAATTGAAAAATTATAGATTTCTGTTATGAACATATTGTATTGTAGGAATATGGATGCTCGAGAGCTAGAATGATAAAAAGAACCGTTTCTCGAAACTATTGAGAATACATTTGAATAGCATACCTAGTCAGATGACAGTAGTCAGTATTCTTTTCATATACGTCCTAATAATAGTTTGAAACAAAATTAATTCTTTCCTAGAAACATTCTTAAAGTTATTCACAGGCACACTTACAATAGATACCACATGGCCCAATGTGTTTTGTGTTAACCCTTGTATATAGTGTGAAGTGTTTTTATTTAATAAGCCAGTGCAGTTTCTATTATCCCTAGCTTGCAAATAAATTTGCAAAAAGTTAAGGCAGTCCTGCTCGCAAATATACTGGGGTTCTGACCACAGCTCTAGCTCAGTGATAGATGCATGAATACTCTCACTATAATGAAACACCATGGGTTTCAGCAACTGATAATTAACAATCCTTACCGCTGCTCTCTTGAAGATATTGAAGATTATCAATAAGGAAATCAAAAAGATAGTCAGTGACTGATTATCAGTAACCATACATTCAATCAAGAGTAATGAAAATCAACTATTATTCTTCTAATTGAGTTTCAAAATGCTCATCATGTACAGGTGTACACTAATTTATCCTTTCGAAATTCCTTGTGACTTACTACGCCACTTCTAGAAGTTCTCTGGATCCTTATATGATATATTGTAGACTTATTATTATAAATATCAGTAAAGATTTGCTGGCTGAATAATATGACTATCATCAAAGGATGATAAGTAATAGTTGCTCTGAATAAGATTAATCTTAATTAATTCACTAACTGCATATGTTGCAGGATAAAAATGCTTGGTACCAAGACAGCTCAAACTGTACATCACGAGATGAATCAGAAAAATTGATAAAAACTTCTAATATTTTGTATGCTGACAAAAAACATAAATATATTCCCATGAAATAATATAAATATAAAATCTCTTAGAAATACTATTCCATATAACTAAATTCTTTAATGTCTCACTAATTATTACAGGAATTGTTAGCATTCACAATATTGTGAGCTATAAAATATATTATATTCACTAATACTGATATGTGAAACTTTAGGACGAATCAGAATTTGACAAAATTGGAACCTGTTCAGTCTATAGGTTTAATAGAATATACTTTAATCAATAATTAATAATCAATAAAATAATCATTTAAAATCTCAGGGTATGTGGATTCCTGCCATGCACAGAAATAAGCTTCATACATATATCAAATATATTCATAAAAAGAGTTCTTATTAAGTATATTATAGTGTTCAACATGTTGCAAAATTTTCAAACGTGAATGAAAATTGATATAGTGCTTTGACTAATTCCCCAATTCACTGATAAAGGCCTTGGTTTAATGAGCTCATTAAGAACATAACACTCACTCAAACAACGTTCTGAAGTTCTTGTGGAAAAATTAATTATCTCCAATAATTAATTAGTCAAATCCTTTCGACTCCACTGGGCTCGTGTATGGTCCAGATTGCATGTAAATCTCTATCAGTATTAAGTATATATATATATGTGAGACTAATTTACAATTAAGAACTCTTAAGCAAACACTGAGTTCACAAACAATCAAACATTAATTACAAATACTTGACAT
>NC_052504.1:49387041-49408627 GCF_014356525.2 Nilaparvata lugens
AGAAAAGAGAAAGGGTGTGAGAGAGAAAGCGAAATAGATATAGATAGAGAGAGAGATAGTGTGAGAGAGAGAAAGATGGAGAGAGAGAGAGTGTGAGAGGGATGGAGAGAGAGAGAGAGTGAGAGAGAGAGGAATAGAGGTGGTTTTTCATGTAGAGATCGTGAGAGGATGGATTGTCGAAGCTTATAATGATGGCAACCACTCTTGTGTACTTGTGGTTCTGTGTGTGTATATGACACAATGTCAATGATAGAGAAAGGTGCTACGAGTGAAAAGAGACAGAGATGTTAGCAGCAAGATTGGGACGGCTGCTTCAGTAGTGACACCAGAGGTAATGCCATTTGTTCTGCGGGGACAGCCTTATCGAGTCGAACTCTCACATTAACTGGATTGTACGGACTGTGCTCCCGATTCTTGACTCTCCGGGGACATCGCGTCACTCCTCTTCCAACCCTCAACCCCTTCCACCATTCCACATCAACCCTAACCAACTAACATCCCTGGAATCAAGCAGCTACCGACCAATTATTTCTTAATTGATGTTGCTCTTGCAGTACGGTACCTAGTATACACATGGAAGTTCGCGGTACTGGATTTTCCTGCTAGAAATAAAGGAACTATAATCGGTGGAAATCGTTGATGTGGTCCCATTTATTCGGTCACTAAAGTCATTGAAACTATTAATCTAGATAAATCCTGGACTGTAAAAAGTCTTTGATTAAGGCCCATCTTTCTCTCCTCAAAAACATTTCATACATTGGTATGACATTCTTTGGAGGTTAACGTATTACTTTTCTTTCGCGAATATTATTGTATTCATTTACTTGATAGGGAGATTTGCTTGATTTTTCTTGATGAAAAGATGAGAAACATGTTGGTGTTTCAAGATTCTGAAGAGAATTACTCGAATTCTCTTATATTTTACATCTTTGTGACATGAATTGTATTTCAATTCTTTCAATGGATTTTGACAATATAGACTTACTCAATTCCATCAATTTCCATAGTTTGAGCGTTTATTGGAATATTATTCCAACTGAAGTGAGTTTGAAAGTTATAGTACTTACATTTTGAGCTTGTGTATAATTTATTTTAAGTTCTCCTCCCAGTTAATGAGTCGATTACATTACCTGAAAAACGAGAAAGCCAAATAGAATGAAGCTCAAAGAATTCTACATGCATATGATGAGAAGAATATTAAATTAACGCACAGACCAAGAAATAATTTCAAAGTTGAGTCGAGTCTATCGCAGAAACAAAAATATTGTTTCAAAAACAAAAGAATTGTTTCGAAAACAGAATTATGGCGCAGAGTATTCATTTTATTTTTCAAACAATTTGACATGAACTGATTATCCGGAGAATGCTTTAGCGAGTTGCAGCTTTCCTCTCACTCAAATTGCAATAAAAAGGCTGCACCGGAATTGCAAAGAAATTGCTATAGACGTCATGTTCGAGAATCAACTTTCTTAGTTGAAAACTTTTTTCTATTAGGAACAAGTGATTGATCGCGTGGAGTTCATCGTCTAAATGGATTCTCTCGAAAGTGTCGATCAAAAGTTTCCTGCCACTGCCACGCTCAATGAATCGAACCAACCTACACTTACGACTTGATGCGACTGGATTGGTGTACAGAGCTCACACAAGATACGTGTAAAAGGGTTGCGGGAGTGAATAGAGGTTCGAAAAAAGATACAAGATAAGCTATTGCGGCGTCGGTTTGGACAGTGTGCATCATAATGGTTGGAAGGGTTGGTGGTGGTCGGGGAGTTGGGGAGGTAGAATTGAGTGAGACTCGTGAAGTCTGTTGGATGCCGGCGAAAAACGAAAGATGTTTTATCAGAGAATAAATGACGGTGTCAGTTTGATGGATTGGCTATAGCAGACCCAGCGGGCTCTCACTCACGCACCCTTTCTTGCTTTTGCACCTACTCTTGCACTACTTCCGGCTTTACCAGCATCACATATCGACGGTTGCATGTATCACAGGCTGTGTATTTGTATAGTGCACATAGTAGTGAACTTGACAGATGAATGGGAATCGTTCAATTAAGATGCTCCGTCAACTTCAGAAGCAGTCAAAATCTTGGCAAGATTGGTCACAAAAATGTATATGCAATTCACATTCACGGGAAGCTATAGAACACCGTTGTGGTATACCTACCACTCTAGGTTTTTATCATCAGCTAAATATAACGGCACTCTTGGAAATTAATTATTCCATTACGATTTGAAATTTGTCACTACACTACGATGTTGATGATTAATTCAATTACATTCTTAATATAAATTATTTCAATCACACTTCAATTGAAAAAACTTTTAAACATTTTACAAATTTTTACACTTACATTTCACATCTAGCCGCTCGAGGCCGGGGCTTTGGATTTTCAATCTGTTGCGATTCGCAGCTTGATTGAGACTGTCCTACCCACGGAAATTATGTTCCCTGTTCAACAAGACGACCGTTCACGTGGAGACAGAGCCTAATTCCGTGGATTCCGCAATTATCATATTCGGAACAGGAAATTAAAATTTGAAATATTCCCAAATACTAGTGTATTCCCAATCGCTAAAGGGGATGCAGTGCGGTGAGAATATCTCAATCCTGCATAAAATTGGATACTGACTGACTTGAATTCCGGGACGCAAGTTAGCAAAATCTTAATGTTAGAGAATTATTTTTCATCTGTAAAATGAATTTCTCAGGTTAGAAATTTACACAGAAATTCAACTCCATGATCACTCGAGTCTCAATTATGAAATCTTATTGTACACTTTTTCAGTAAAACCAATCAATAAATAAATCTCGAAGAAAACACGAACCCATAATACATCTCTCATTTATATTATCAACATTATTGATATTATCAACTATCAATATTATTAGTTTTATCAAAATTATCAATATCTCTTATCTCTTACAATTGCTTGAAATTGGACATTAATTTTGAATCACTCTGTGCAATTGTAATTGATTATTTTCAATATTTTGAAAACTACTTGGCTAAAATGAGGTTGATTGATAAAATATGACTATCAATTCAATCTTTTTCATGCAAGATCGCAGTGTGAGCTGTAAACGTGACCTCCGATGTCATTTATTCAATTGCAAGTGCTTCAAAGGTTATGTATGGGGGAACTGCTTCTAAAAGAGGGTTCATAATTAAAATTTCACAAACGATACGGAGCACTGTCATCTTGAGAGCGTTTTTTCTGCGTTAGTATCGACATGGCCGACCTTCCATTTCGGTAATTGTTTCTGCTTATCTGCCGCCATTATGAGCGAGATATTTGGGAGTCCCCGGCCACCGGAGCTCCGCAAGGGACTCGGACCGCCGGTCTTTTGTTCCCAAAACGCGGCCCCTCAAATCTGCATCCAATTTACATAAATATCGTTCTCCCATCGCACTCGTAAAATGCTGCCCTCACATGAAAAGCTTTATGACTTGAGCCGGGCGCAAAAAGCAGCAGCACTTATCGCAGATAGTGCAACTGTGTTTTCCATAAATATTGTCTCTTCTAACGTGTGGACGATTTTTTTCAGTGTATCGCGCGGCGTCTCCGGTTCTACTGTGGAGTTATGTGTCCGTGGATAGGGAAATTACGACTGGTGAGACCATCGGAACGACACAGACACATTATAAAAGTGGCATAAATATGAAGCACTGCACTTATAAATCTCCATCTGTACTGAAGCTGACGATAGATGTGCAAGGAGTGTGTAGGATATTTGTAGCACTTGAAATAGCAAAATAGCTTATAACACTTCCACAAATCCACTATATTCTAAGCAACGTAGATTTATTTGTAACAGTTCAAATATAGGTGAATGAGCACCACCTTTTGTAGCACTTGTAAAAATTCATATTCTCTCGGGCATGGGGTAATCCATAGTAAAAATTAAAAACAAAACATCCTTTTCCTCACAACATTATTTCGATTTCTAATGTTGACTCACTCGAAAATAACATTATAAGTGGAATGGAAACATGTTGTGAGAAATAAAATATAGTTGAAAAAGAATACTTTGATTTCTAATTTTCAAGTACATTATATTGTTTGTTTTAGCCCAGCTAATTAAGTGCTTTTCGATCCGAAAATTAGGTAGAAACTAAATTTCTCTCAGTCGATAGAATCCTCTCAGAGGGTCATTTCCCCAAAAGTCCAAAGGAATCCCTCTGGAGCTTTCCCTCTCACCAGTCACCTTAAAGTTTCAAAATTCAGGTAATCACGGGAAATCAATTATCTCTGTAACTATCCATCGGAGAAAGTTCTATTATAAGTCATTTGATTTTTTACATTATGGGCTATAATATTGGTCTTATTTATTTTACTAAAGAAACCAACAGTTTTCTTGATAATACTATCCAGTCTATCAAAATGACGCTTTCCCAATCATAGTACAGAAATTCCAATGATCATTATTATGGCAATAATTCATGAATATGTTTCATGTTGTAGTGTTTGACATAAGATGAACAACATTTTTATTTCGGAGAATCTGATTGAAAGATCAACATGGAAACTATTAATGAAAGCGGGAAAGTGATAAGACCTGAAATTAGAAATGAGAGGATTGCTTCTTATCAATTCAAATGAAAAATGGTAGTATCAACGCGCAATTTGAAAACTCTTATATTTATAATGAGATGTATCTTTCAAACAATCTCGGAGCTCTATTTTAGTATATAATTGAGTTTCTGGTAGAGAATCTTGGATATTCTGGTTCTCTATTTTACCACATAAAATCTATCAACCAATATGTGTAAGATATTCAACAGGAGAATTTTTCTGTCTTTTAATTTGCCTGGATTATTCTTTTCAACCTTGATGAGAGAACGTTCAAATATTGAAGCTTTTATCTTGAAATCAAATGTAGCTTATTGTGTTGAAAATTATGTTATTATCAGACATGCAACAGCATTAGCTGTACAAAGGCTAAAAATAAACTTTCCACTGGTGATATTTTTGAAGGTTTTTCGATTTGTATACTATCAAGCTATCACCATTGAAAAGTTTTTTCATGGAAACATTTTTTTTCGATCATTACTTTTTGAGATATGAGCGCCCAAAGTTTAAATTTTTGGACAGAACACTTCAAGTTCGGTAAAAGATAAAACCAAGAGATTCTTCATGGTATTGTTGATCTAGTGTAACAAAATTTTCTGAAAATATAAATTATTGAGAAATTCATTCAATTCACCAAAAATGACCGAAAATTTTTGGGAAGCCTGAACATTTAAGCTATGACAACATCAATATTATTATGGGTGATTTTAATTGTCACAGTACAGCATGGGGTTACAAACATACTGATAATAATGGTGAAGATCTTGAAATGTGGGCAGAGACCAACAACATGCAGCTTGTTCATGATCCTAAGCTACCCTCATCTTTTAACAGTGGAAGGTGGAGACAGGGATACAATCCTGATAACATATTTGTGTCTTCTAGAATAGCATCTCAGTGTGAGAAGAGAGTTGATGATCCAATACCTCGAACACAACACAGACCCATCACTTTTATTATTAGTGCTGTGGTCAAACAAGAAAAAGTGCCACTGAAACGGAGATTTAATTTCAAGAGGGAAAATTGGGATTCATTTAGGAACAATCTTGAAGACAAAATATGGGAAATAAGACCAATACCTGAAGAATATGAAGATTTCATTGAACTGGTGAAGAAGGTTTCAAGGGAAACAATACCTATATGTTGTAGAACTAGTTATATCCCAGGGACCTCTGATGAGGCAAAGCCAATTCTGGAAAGATACAAAGACCTGTTTGAGAAAGATCCTTTTGATGAGGAGACCATCAGAGTAGGAGAACAATTGATGGAGACAATTTCAGAGAATCGTAGGATTAAATGGTGTGCAATGGTAGAGAGCCTTGATATGAAAATTAATAGCAGACGTGCTTGAAAACTCCTCAAGAATTTGAATGGCGATGGGACCCAAGCCAAGGCCTCTTTCTATCCTGTGTCAGCAGACCAGGTGGCGAGTCAGTTGCTTTTGAATGACAAGACAGGTGGGAAAAAGGATCATATCCGAATAAAAAGAGATCAAACAACAGAAACTCACCTTCTCAGGGAACCATCCACTTCAGATGGACTGCAGCAAGCCATTGCCTCCATGAAGACAAACCGTGCTGCTGGGATGGATGATTTGAGGACAGAGCAGATCAGAAATTTTGGCTCCAAGACGATGGAGTGGATCACCAGGCTCATGAACTGCTGTGTGAATAGACTCCAGATTCCTAAACTGTGGAGAAAGTCTAAGGTGGTAGCAATGTTGAAGCCGGGAAAAATGCCTGATAGTCCAAAAAATTTTCGTCCACTGTCCTTGTGTCATCTTTTCAAGATTCTTGAGAAACTCTTGCTAAGCAGAATGATCGCAACTGTGGAAGGAAAACTAATTAAAGAGCAAGCTGGTTTTCGGGCTGGAAAGTCATGCTGTGGCCAGGTTTTAAACCTCACTCAACACATTGAGGATGGTTTCTGGAAAAAAGATATCACAGGAGTGGCATTCATTTACCTCACTGCAGCTTACGATACAGTGAATCATCAGAGGCTAGTAAAAAGATATATTGATCTCACTGGTGATTTCAAACTTGCCACACTGATCAGATGCTTCCTTCAGAATAGGCGATTCTCAGTCAGCCTCCAGGGGAAGAATTGTAGGTGGAGAAATCAAAGTCCACCCCAGGGTGGTGTACTCTCTCCAGTGCTGTATAAATATAATAACAAATGATATTCCCAGACCTAGAACAAGGCAATTTATCTATGCTGATGATACAGCAGTGGCAGCACAGGGTCAAACATTCGAGGAAGTGGAAAGAAAGCTCACAAGTACTCTGGAAGAGCTTTCCAGTTATTATGAAAGTAACCACCTCAAACCAAACCCAAGTAAAACTCAGGTCTGTGTTTCTCATTTGAAGCACAGAGAATCTGGTAGAGAGCTCAGTGTCAATTGGAGGGGAGAGCAACTACAATATCATGCAACACCAAAATATCTGGGTGTAACCTTGGACCGCACCCTGACACTCCGGCAGCACTGCACCAGCACTAAGGCTAAGGTTCACACAAGGAACAATATTATCAGGAAGCTGACCAATTCCAAATGGGGAGCTCAACCAGCCACACTAAGAACATCGGCAATTGGTCTGTGTCTGTCAGCAGCAGAATATGCAGCACCTGTTTGGAGCTCCTTAGTGCATGCTAAACAAGTGGATATGGCAGTAAATGAAACAATGAGGGTAATAACAGGATGTCTAAGACCGACACCAGTGCACAGGTTGTACCCTCTTGCGGGAGTAGCACCACCCAATATCAGAAGAAAGGTTGCTACAGACATTGAGAGGACTAAACAGGCAAGTGACCCACCCATCCATTATTTGGGTATCAACCTGCAGTTGGACGGTTGAAGTCAAGGAGAAGCTTCTTGGCAACATCCCATGTCCTGCAGGGCTCTCCTGAAGAAAGCCCTGATGGCTTTATGTTGGAGGGATTGCCATTTCGGGAAGAATTGGCTCCTGGTCATGATCTGGCTTTTCTGACTTGGAAAGCTCTCAACCGTTTAAGGGTAGGAATGTCCAAATGCAAAACAAACCTGCAAAAATGGGGTTTATTGCCAGCTCATGATGACATCTTATGCGAGTGTGGAGCAATTCAGGAGCAGGAGCACTTGCTTGTGTGCCCTCAGCTTGATGTCCAATGTAGAAAGGAGGATCTTTTTGAAGCAAATGACAAAGCCCAATCAGCTGCAAATTTTTGGAAACATGTAATTTAAAGATGATGTTTGATCCAATGCTTATATATTTTGTTATTATTATTGTTTTTTTTACATGGGACCAGCAAATCAAACCAGCAATCTAACGATTGCTGGTTTGGACACAGTAAGTAAGTACCGAAAATAACTCAACTAAAAGTTATTTTTGGTCATTTCTGGTAAATTGAATAACTTTCTCAAAAATGTACATTTTCAGAAAATTTTTTGTTCTATTAGATCAGCAATACCATGAAGAATCTATCCTTAAAATCTCATGGTTTTATCTTTCACTTGAAATGTTCTGTCCCTAAAATTCAAACTTTGGGCGCTCATATCTCAAAAAGTATATTCTGATAGCTTGATAGTATGAAAATCGAAAAACTTTGAAAAATATCATTAGTAGAAAGTCTATTTTTAGCCTGTGCACAGCCTTTGGTACTTGAGTCCTCTCTGCTTTTCAAATGAGCAGAAGAAATATTGGGATGAGACATTCAATTGCCTTCGATTCCAATTCCTGTATGATTCTGCTAATGCTTCACTTTCACATAAATATCATTGATTGCTCTTATGTAATGAATGATGAAATTGAGAAACGGATGTGTGGACAAATGACAATAGAAGATGATGAATCATCTTTCAATACTTTAATTCAATCATGATGCTAATCTTTATCATGGTTATTATCTTTCAATTTCCCATCTTCAATTCATACACATTATTATGGTCTTGAATATTATTTATTCAATTTCTTATCCTACTTGTTTGACTTGAGATTACAAGGGTGGAAATGGAAAACGAAAATCGTTTATGATTTTCTTGCTTTATATTAAAAGCACGCTTGCATTTAATATACCTGTGTAGATCTTGAAATCCACAAAATTTTCAGATAGAACGGTTTAGATATGTAGGTTTTATTAGTGAAAACGAAAGATGATTTGTTATCACAGAAAAAGTTATAGAACGTTTGAATTCAAGAAGCCAGATGGATTTCCTGGGACTTTTGGGAGAGTTACCACCGGTGGGGGAGGGGGATGACTAGGTGGTCTATCGATTGTGAGAAATTCAGCTTTTATCCAATTTTCGGACCGAAACTGCTTTTTCGTGAATGTATCACGGAAGGAAAAAAGAGCATCAGCTATGAAATATTATGTTTTTCGCAATTGATTTTGTACTAGCCGGCAGCTCGCCTCGCTCGCCTTATCCGTCTAGACATGGGGCTCCGCCCCCTGGACCCCCGGCTGGATCATTCAGAAGTTGGATCAGCATTTTCCATTTGAGCTTTCTTCCTTTCGTCAAAGACTTTCAGGCTCGATTCAATCACCAGTTTTCTTTGAATAATTTAGTGGAGGGTTTCGAAAATTGATATTATTATCAGAATCAATAAATATTCAGTTATTTCTCAATTGGATACTTGGGATATTATGAGAATTGTTGTATTTCAGTCTGATAGTTCTTTGAGATTTGGAACAGGAATGATATAGAGACAAACATCCATATTCAACCATCTCAAGTATGAACTTGCTTGAGAAATGTATAAAAATGCATTGAGAACTCAATGGAAAAATTGAGAGAAGAAACCCTCTAAAAACGTTGAGGAACGCTGGAAAAGCGCATATATTGTGCGTATCAAATCTGAACATGATCTGTCAAATAACTCTTGAGAAGGCCTAGAAAACGCAGGGAAAACGCTCAAAAACCGCACATCTTTGGCAGAACTTGGATGTCCTAAATTTAAGCGGAACTTACCCCTAATACAACATTTCTATACCTCACCTGAGCCTGTGTACCAAGTTAGAACATTTTTTGTCAATTAGATCTTGAAAACGCTGAGAAAACGCAGATTTTGGGCGTATCTTTGGAATTTTTTCAAATCCTAGAGCGCCACTAAATGGCCAAATTAATAAACCTGCCAAATTTGAACGTATTTGGTCCAGTAGATTTTTAGTTTTGTTGATTAGGAATGAATGAATGAGTGAGTGAGTGAATGAATCAGTGACATTTTGCTTTTATATAATATATATTAGTTTTCGAATATGAGAGTATTGTAATATCTTATTGATACGTACATTAAAGCTGCGCGTGCAATAGGTCGGTGGGGTGGCGCGACGCGGCGTGGCGCGGCGCGACGGGCAGGAGAGCGGAAAATGGAAGGTCTGTGCACTAGGTCGGTGGGGCGGCGCCGTTTTGGACTAGTTAGTCGTGACGTAGACTTGTCAATTGCTATTTGAACATTTGACATAGTTGTTGAAGTTGGAGTTCTAATTTTAAAATAAAAATTAATCTTCAAATATTAACTTACTCTGTCGCTTCAACATTTTGAATATGCTTATATGAATCCAAATCCATGGTACATTATTTCGATATAAAGTCTCAAAAGAAAATAAATGGCAGAAGCCGCACATTGATATAATTATTAAGTCATAACATTTTGTAGATTAAAAATCTAGTGTGGCCCACTCACACAACTTTCCTTGCCGTTATGAGAATTGATCACCTGACGCTAGTGTTCCCGCGCATCTCAAGTCTACTTATAAACAAGATCTGAGTCAGCTGGTGACAGGACAATAACGCTGGAGACATACGAGGTCTGCTATCTCTTCATAGTGAATGATTTAATAGAATCAACAATAATTTGCAATTGAATAATCACATTTTCTCGAATTTAGAGTTTATTTTCACTTTGGGTGAAAATGTTACTGAACATTAATTGTAGAGATTTTCATGCTCAATCTATTCCACTTGATTTTTTTGTTTAAATTGTATCTGAAGCCTGATAATTGAGAATCTAAAATCGAACTTTGCATTGATGGGGCGGAGCTCCTGAAATTTTTACAGATATGGGACTTGTGGCAGTTGATAGAGCTTATCAATGACTATTTTAGGTATGAATTTGATCAAAATCGTTGGAGCCATTTCCGAGAAAATCACGAAAAAAACCCAGTTTTTGACAATATTTTCGCCATTTTAGCCGCCATCTTGAATTGCATTTGATCGAATTGTTCGTGTCGGATCCTCATAGTGAAAGGACCTTAAGTTCCAATTTCAAGTCATTTCGTTAATTGGGAGATGAGATATAGTGTACACAGACGCACATACACTCATACACACACACACACACACACACACACACACACACACAACACACACACACACACACACCACACACCACCCACACACACACACACACACCACACACACACACACACACACACACACCACACACACGTATGTTTTTTTCTGTTGAGAATGAAAATAGATGTTGAGAGTGTACTGTGATTTTTTATTTTTGACTACATATTAGTAGCTCTAAACCAGGAATTGAACATTATTGATAATCCTCTATATATACAGTAGAGAAGATGAGGTGGATAATAAACGAGAGAGGAAAAAACGTATGATCTCTTTTCAAAGTAAACACAAAAACAACTTGCATAGCAATTGAAACAAGTGTACTGATGTTTCAACGATTTAGTTCTTGAAGCTTATTTTCTAGTTCAATACAGGGTATTTCAAAACTCTCTACCAATATATGAAATACTTTCTTGAAATTCAGTGAACGGAAGTGGTAGAAAGGCTTGTGAGAAAACCATGTTGTGATTCAGTAAAGTTAGTTTCACTTTCTTGTATTGTGAAGTTGTGTTCCTTGCCCTTGGAGGGCTACCTCTCATGATAGAGCGATGATATTGATATTTATAAGAGCAGTCGCTAAATTCCCTCTTTTGCGAATAAATTCACAAAAAATTAAGGCCGTCCGGCTCGCAAAATTACTGGGTTCAAACCTCAGCTCTAGCTCAGTGGTAGATACATGAATTTTACAAATACACAAGTAATCACCATAAGGTTCAGTGACCTGTGATTAATAGTTCTAACCGCTGCTCTATGAAGTTCTTGAAGAATACCAGTGAGGAAATTAAAAGAATATTTGATGACTGATTATCAGTAACCATGTACCACTAGAGAATGATCAGGACCAACTATAGTTGTTTCTAGTTGATTCTTAAAACGCTCGTCGTGAGTACAGGTATTCACCAATATATCCTTCCAAAATCCCTTAGAACTTACAACGCCAGTTCTTGAAGCTCTCTGGATCCTTATATGATATAACTGGAACCTTATTAATATAATTTTTTAATATACTTGTTCTGGCAGATAAAATGAATATCATCAAAGGATGATAAATATTGAGTGCTCTGAATAAGATTAATATTACTTAATTCAACAATTTTAAGTGCTGCTGAATATCTATTGGTACCAAAACAACTCAAACTGTATATCACGAGATGAGTTAGGATATAATAAAAATTCTATGAGTTTGTATGCTGACATAAAACACAAAATATATTCCCATAAAAATGTGTGTACAAATATTCGATATATCTATAATTTACTTAAATAATGTTTTCTAGAATCTGAATAATTATCACAGGTTTTGCCAATATTCAGAATAGTGAGTTTCAAATTCATAAATATATTATTCAATACTGATACTTAGACTTCCAGTCAATACAAAATTCTGCAAACAAAAACCTGTTCGGTCTATAAGTTTGATATGATATACTTTGTTCAATTAACAAAATTATAATTAATAAATTATTATTCAAACATGAGATCTCAGGGATATATGAATTCGGGCCGTGCGTGGAAGTAAGCTTCCTACATATATCAAATAAATTTATAAAATGTTCTTATGAACTATGTGATATTATTCAACACGTGGTGACTTTTATTTAATTTGAATCAATTTGAATAGTGCTTTTTAAATAATTCCCCCACTTTACGCAGAAAATCTAAAACGAGCTCGTTTGACTTATCACTCACTTAACTGAAGTTCTTGACGGTCTCGTGGTTTGAATTAATTATTTCCAATAATTAATTAGGTAGGCTCCTTTCGTCTCTGCTGGGCTAGCGCGTGATCCAGATTCTTATAAGTTTCTTTCCGAATTAAAGATATATTTATGGGGAATAGTTACAAATTACGAACTCTTTGATAGCACTGAGTTCACAGATAATTTAACATTTAATACAAATATTTCACATTAAAAAAGGGCTTAATAGTTTTAAAATTTTAAAAAGAGAAGAAGAAAGAACCCTAGACTCTATGTGCATCCTCTCAGCACAAGATCTTAAGCCAGAAGAAGGAGGTTTTCAGAAAAATTTGTCTCTTCCAAGAATAATTCTGTAAGCTACTCTCTGATTGGCCTTCAATTTAATAAACTCAATACAATTGGTTGCCTTGGGAATCAGGGCTTCCTCGACTTTATAATAGAAAAAATTAAATAAAAAAGAGTTTTATACAAATATATGGAGTGTTTATCTTAAATTGATTTCATAAATAAATCATAACATGCGATTTTAATACTTAGTTTTTTTTTATATGAGTTTTGTATACTCTTGATTTATCATGCTTTTTTAGATTATAATAAATATTTATACAGAAATAATGGGTGTTCGTATTTCTACACATCGACTTCCTTTAGTATACATAATATATCCTTTGTGAGTAATTTTATATAATTCAACCTGTTATACTGGTTGATCGGATAATCAGCTGATTCATTCAGCATTGATTCTAATAATTATCGATTTATTCAAGATCGACTAATTCTTTTCAAAATGTAAACAAATAATTCTACCTCAATGTTCATGCACTTTTTTATTTTTTATAATCCGCCAATAATAAGTAAGCCGCTTTATATTTTTTTGATCTTACCAATGGGTTCTATAGTTATTGAATCACAATTATACATGTTTTCTTATCGTTTTTGATAATGCTATTACTCCTAATCGCTAATAATACTTGATTCAAGTTGATTTATCCTTTGACTAGGTCTAACCTTCTTTCCAATTTTATAATTCTATTAAAATTCATTGTTCATTTTAAAATATTTGTGGTATTAAATTACCACGTGACAGTATGTAATAATATTAATACATTGAGAATTCCATTAGCTTTGTAACTTCATTTAGAACATAAATAGGTCTGCAGATGGATACATTGTTGTTGACCCTTCTTTCTGACAGGAGTAACAGCTACATTCTTGAAGTTGGAAAGCCCCTTTCGGCGAGATTTAAGATGCGAGCGAGTGCTGGAGCAATTGAGGTACCTGTTCCATTCAGTATAAAAGAGGATATTTCAGAGACCCCAACAGCTGAGTTTCTTTCCAGCATTTTGAGTGTCAGTAACACATCATTACAGGTGATTGAGGGCCGAACATAGAATGATTATTATTGCTAGGGAATCACGTAGAGTTGCGAAGTTGATGGGTTCCTGTTAGACTGAAGCAAAGTATGCAGCAAAGTGTCACACATCATGCTTAGGATCAGTGAGATTTGTCCGGGACCGCGTCAAACTGGCCTGGCGAAAAAGTGGACCGACGACCACCTGGTTTTCCAGCCAAGTTTGACGTTGCATGTACCGCCAAACTTGCACTCTGAAGAATTAGCCCAGTCAATGAAGGTGCAAAAAAGCATTTTCGATCCGAAAATTAAATAAAAGCTGAATTTCCCACCATCGATAGAACCCTCCAAGAGGGTCATTCTCCCAAAAGTCCCAAGAAATCCCCTTGGAGCTTTCCGCCCCAGCCCCCTAAAACATGAAAAATGCAGGTAAACACGGGAAATCAATTATATCTGTAACCATTGATCATAAACAGTTCTATTATATGCCATTCGATTTGTTACATTATGGACTACAATATTAGTCATATCCATTTTTTCAATAAAATTAACAGTTTTCTTGATAAAATAGTATATATGTAAAAATTTAGGTGGTTTGTGATTTGATTTTTTTGTTTTCTTCGATTAACTTCAAAGGAAGTAGTTTTAAAGGAAAATAAGCCAAATAATTAATGTAGCCACTGTCATTGCAAATCCATTGAAGTATATTGTTATGTATTTGCGATTCTATTTGACGCTGTGGAAGGGGAAACAGTCGACGCGGATCGGCACGGCTGACTCTCTTAGCCATAGTAAACAGCAAACTGGAAATCAATTATCTCTGTAACCATTAATCGGAAGAAAATCTATCATATGTCATTCGATTTGTTACATTATTGACTAAATATTAGTCGTATTCATTTCCTCAATAAATCAAACAGTTTCCTTGATAAAATAATATATATGTAAAAATTTAGGGGCTTTTCGATTTGATTTTTGTTTTCTCCGATTAACTTCGAAGCAAATAATCTAAAGAAAATTAGACAAATAATTAATGTAGCCACATTCATTGCGAATCCATTGATGTATATTGTTATTTATTTGCGATTCGATTTGACGCTGTGGAAGGGGAAACAGTCGACGCGGTACGCCGTGGCTGACTCTCTTCACCATAGTAAACAGTAAAATACAGTAGTAGGCCTACTGCTTTCTAAGTTGCATCTTATTCACACTATGGCGCTCGAAACAATCAATTCTGTCTATTGTTTTGACATGCGATGAAACCAATTTTTCACATTTTAATTCTCTAAAATCATTTTGTTGTTATATATGTGCTAAATCATGCATTCTATGACAGACAAAGATATTGTTTGCAACCGATTACATAATATAATACATATTTAAAATATGTGTGTATAATCATAGTTCTATGCTAAAATTTATCATAAGTTATGAATGTCAAAAACTGAGATAAATCATAGATTACAATAGTGTTAACAGTGGCAATTTCCTGAAAAATCATAGCGTGCAGTGTTTGCTGTTTTCTACAGTTAATATTCTCCAAGCCAGGTTGATAATATACCTTCAGTTGAGACAAATATATATGACGGCTGAGGCATAAAAAATTATACATTGGGCTTGTTGAGTTGAAACTTTCTATGATTCTCTCTGTAAAGTAGCTTATCTTCCGTTCTTACTAGTTGAATCTACATTATTTAGACAGTCCAATATGAAAATTCAGTAGATTCTAAAGATGAAAGCCATGCAAACATACAAATTAAGGAAGAGTAAGCATGCATAAAAGGTAGGAAAATCATGAAAGTGTTTCACATTTAACCACAAAGTACCCTACCGTATAAGATTAATTGAAAGATGATTCATCATCTTCTATTATTTTTGTTAACATATCGATTTTTCACCTCCACTCGCATCTTGTCATTCATTACACAAGGTTGGCAGAAGCTTTTCTTTATGTCGATTGATGTTGATTGAAATTGATTTTGATTAGGGCACCAAAAGAATAGATCATTTTCTATTTGAAGCATTCAAATTAAATCTATTGAACATGATTTCTTATGACTTAGCATTCACAGATTTAGTTGGGTGAAGCTTTCTGAAGCTATTTGGGTGAAGCTGATTATCTATTTCATGGTTTTTATACCATTCTAGTTCATTGTGATCATTGAAGGGTTGAAGTGATGAGTTAGTTCAAGTGAATTCTAGTACACAAGTATATTGTGCTTATAATGGGCTCTTCTTTATTTTCTATCGATGTTTTGCTCCAGTAGAGAAAATTTAAAATGTTGGTTTTACATTTTATAAGCTTTATAAATAATATAAATTAACGGTAATATAAATTTGATAAGTCCAGTATTAAATTAATTAATCGATGTTGATTTTCATTGTATCGCTTTGTATCAATGTTACTTGCACTGTTTGCAATTCATCACTATTCTCTCAAGAATTAGTTTTCTATGAATTTCATGATCTGAAAATTGAAATTCAAATGCTATTTGGATGACGTTCACATTCCACTGTTTTTTTTTACAATAATTGTTACGTTGAAGAGTGAGGCAATTCAATCCATTTGGAAGTAAAAGGAAATCACAGTGCGATTTGAACAGTGGATAGTAACTTTGAAATTCAGTTGCTCAATTCATTTCGGCTTGATACTATCATTTGTAATAATAGTTGATCAGATATATGCATTGTATTATAATGTTCATATTTCAGTTTGACTAATCTTCTATCACAGTTTCGCTTTCATGCATAAACATGATAATCCTAAATACGTTGATTACCTTAAAGATGTAGCTTATCTTACGTCGAACAATGTACAATACAAACAATTTTCATTAAATTACTATTATGATGATCATTGGAATTCTGCCTGTGATTGAGAAAAAGTCATTTTATGAGCCTTGAAATTCG
This sequence comes from Nilaparvata lugens, assembly GCF_014356525.2. Taxonomy (NCBI): domain Eukaryota; kingdom Metazoa; phylum Arthropoda; class Insecta; order Hemiptera; family Delphacidae; genus Nilaparvata; species Nilaparvata lugens. Next base: position 49,403,897 of record NC_052504.1, read on the forward strand.
TACCTAGAAAAAGTTGCATTATTACTAGAAATTTTGTTATTTTTACTATTTATTATAGGTACTGTACATTGATTTTTGTGATTATAGAGATCAACTACTTTATTATGAATCAGGATAAGGATAGATAGGGAAATTGTGAGATGGGGATAACATTCATAGTTACATAGCATCAATTTGAAAGCTCTGATAATAATGATTTGAACGGAACTGCGATTCTGGCTTGGTATTGCCTCTTCATGTTCAGTGAGAATAGAAAGCTTCAGAGTAATTCGTTCTCACTGTATGTGATAATATTGGTAATATTTGGTAACATTTGTTAATATTGAACCGAATATGCAACAAATTAATCTACTTTCAGCTTGAAAATTTTCAACTTATCAGGAGTACAGTGTTATCATATGGTATCTCAGGAAGGCCCACCCTACCCTTTTATTTTTTTTTTGTTCACGTGATCTTATGATATTCATTCCATTATCAAGTGTTTAAATTATAAAGAGTGATGAAACAAGATAAAACACAAGATAAGCTATGAAAATAAATTTTGAATATTTTTTCACAAAATAAGGATAAGATGAAGGAGTCATACACATAATATATCATGAATCTTTGTTGAAAAACATCAATATCTGAAACTATAGTTATCAAATTGTGTTACCTCTGACTCGTATGGAGAAGGCACACTTCAAATTAATATAATAGATTCTGTGAGCAAACAACGAAATTCAGATTTTTATCATGAGCATGGTTAAATCAAGAAAATTCCCGACTGCCTAAAAAGCAGTCGTTGGGTCATGTCAGAGGCCCTGAAATTGATCAGTTGCGACCTGAAAACTCTGACACCAGACCTGAGCCAGCCAGATCACTCGACATTATTATTATTTTTTAATCAAGAAAATTGTAATATTTTAGAGTATTGAAAAGTGAAAATCTATATACAGCGCATGTCAAACACAAGACAAAATTAATTGTTTCGAGCGCCATAGTGTAAATGAGATGCAATGTAGACGCAGTATTATTCTGTTTACTATGCTGAAGAGGTCAGCCGCGTCGGCTGTTTCCCCTTCCACAGCGTCAACTTGAATCGCAAATACATAACAATATACATCAATGAATTTGCAATGAATGTGCTACAATAATTATTGTCACATTGTTCTTTAAAATTATTGCTTCGGAGTTAATCGGAGAAAACAAAAATATCGAATCGAAAAACCCCTAAATTTTTACATTATATTATTTTATCAAGAAAACTGTTCGATTTATAGAGGAAAAGAATCTGACTAATATTGTAGTCCATAATTTAACGAATCGAATGACATATGATAGATTTTCTTCCTATTAATGGTTACAGAGATAATTGATTTCCAGTTTGCTGTTTACTATGGCTAAGAGAATCAGCCGCGCCGTTCCGCGTCGACTGTTTCCACTTCCACGGCGTCAAATCGAATCGCAAATACATAAAAATATACATCAATGGATTGCAATGAGACTGGCTACATTAATTATTTGGCTTATTTTCCTTTAAAACTACTTCCTTTGAAGTTAATCGAAGAAAACAAAAAAATCAAATCGCAAACCCCCTAAATTTTTACATATTATTTTATCAAGAAAACTGTCAATTTTATTGAAAAAATGAATATAACTAATATTGTAGTCCATAATGTAACAAATCGAATGGCATATAATAGAACAGTTTCCAATCAATGGTTACAGAGATAATTGATTTTCCGTGTTACCTGCATTTTTCAACTTTGAGGGGGCTAGGGGGGAAAGCTCCAAGGGGATTTCTTGGGACTTTGGGGAGAATGACCCTCTGGTAGGGTTCTATCGATGGTGAAAGATTCAGCTTTTATTTATTTTCGGATCGAAAAAACCTTTATTGACTGGGCTAAATGCAGCCAGTTTGACGGCGTGCTACTTTGTGTCTGGTGACAAACCTGAGGAGTGCCAGTTTGTCGTTGCATGCAAACATTGCAAAAACTGACTTTAATATTGTGAGCACCTTCCTCTTCACTGAATCAGCTCATCTAATGCTCACATATTTCCAGAGGTTTGAAGGTTTGAGAATCAAGTCACTTAGCTTTCTCAATCATTTTTTCTCTTATCCACTTTGAGATGGTGCTTTGAGGCGGTCCTGATCTTTGATAATCGCCTGTAATCTTAAGGTTGTGATGATCAGGTTGGTGGGGGCCTCCTGTTTCTACTTGAGGATAATGATTGTTGAGCGGGAATATACGAGTGTGGAGGAATATGCGAGGTTGTACCTTCTTCTTAGCAATGCAGGTATCCATGTCAAGGATAGTCTGAATGAATTCGGAAGCTGCAGTTCCAAAGCTAGTTGCATTATGATTTATGAATCTCATTCCATGAGCAATCTCTAATAATACTGTAAAATGTAGTGTATTACAGTGGGGTGTCTCTTGTACTGTAGTTGTAAACTCTAGTTCTGTCTGGTATGGTGATTTGGCACACAATAATGTCGGACAGATTTAGAAAACGGCTCTAACGATTTTTATGAAATTAACAATATACTGTAATGAGTTAATGATACAAAAAAAATTGAACTGAGCCTGAAATCTTGGATAGCTCGCTGAAAAATTCTAAAAAATCTCATAAATCTCTAAAAAGGCTGGAATACAGATCGTTGAAAATATTAGTCCATTATAGTGTTTAATCCAATTTCATGAATGAACTTCTCATTTCCTCATTCTGATAACTGAAGTGAACTGAAGAGGGCAGCATATTCATGAAAAATGTTTCATTAACAAGGCTGTATAATTCTACTTTTTTGAAGTCATGAAAGCCAACGACCCTCCATTTAAATTATGATGTCTTCTTTTAGTACTCTATAAAAGTTTCATGATGTCGACGCTTCAGGTGCACAATTTTCCAAGTCCAATTAACCTTTCGAAGCCATGTGTTCTCATGATCAACTAAGGAGAAAGAGCGTTCAGAGAATTATGCAGGCTTGAGCAAGTATAGGTTGTATGAGATGGAAAATCTACGAAATCGGGCAAGTAAACATAGTTCTAGATGAGATTTGAAATAACTTTTCAAAAGAAATTGATTCGTCACAGTAAGATTCAAAAACATTATCAAGGAGGAACATTGATTCTTAATAGAAAATAATGTATGATTAAGGCCGAATCACCTGGGTTTAAGATATGAATATTTATTGATTTATTTAGCGTATGACAGATACACAACACATATAAAGCTCATGAGTCTCAATGTCTTAATTAATCAATTTTAAATTAATTAATCTATTAAATTCAAAATTATTGTAGTACATACATTTTTGGACTCAAAATAGTATGCGAATTAAGTTATCATTTACATAACCTCTGGACTGTGTATTCCAAATGTCTTAATTAATTAATCTATTAAATTCAAAAGTATTGTAGTACATACATTTTTGGACTCAAAATAGTATGTGAATTAAGTTATCATTTAAATAACCTCTGGACTGTGTATTCCAAATTAAGGTTCAAAGCAGTTTTGGGCGAATGCCTGTTGTTTTTACCTGCATTGTATCTATTGTCTATGAATAAATGATTGGAATGTCTACTCTGACGTTATTTTTAAAATAACGGGTTCACCTGCTTGGCTGCAGTCGGTAGAGCATGAGTGCAAAAATTTATAAGTCTGGTTGTGGTTTTTAGAATACAACTTAGATAAAATTCTTTAAGTTTACTCAGGAGCTCCCGCAGTTACTGCTCTTGGACAATAATTTATATAAATCTTTGAAACGTATTATTTCCAGAGATTTAATTATCAATGCAATATATTGCTGAGTAAACCAGCTTATTCTATTAAGAATAAAATCGGATAGAGGATGGAGACGTAAGGCTGTCGATAGAGACGAATGGAGAGGCTTTTTGAAGGAGGTCAAGGCTCTGAAGGAGCTGTAGTGCCAAGTAGTAAGTATGGCGCTAAAGTGGCAAGAAATTCTTCCAACACAACAGAGGTGCGGTGGCGGGCGGAAGTTGAAATAAGAAAACAGCTAAGTAATAAGAAAACAAAGATATTGTCAAATTTTACTAAAAATGTATTAAAAACTTTAAAACAGTAGCATGGTTTCACGTAGTTAACCAACGCATCATCAGCTGTACTGAGGAATGAGGATACAGAAACATTCTTAACCTAATCTTAGTAGTCTAGAGCTGCTAAATAATTGGGAGGCAATATTTATAACTAAAGTAATGAAAGTTATGAATATTATACATAGGCCTAATATTAAAATATATACCTTTTCGCCACACTGCACAGAAAGCAGCTGTTTTCCAGTCCCTACGTAGATCTGAAAGACCTTGTTTGCAGACGACTCTCGTCTGATGTCAGAAAAGGGTTTCTTTTCCGGTCTAGGCCAGAAAGTGGTCTCTTTTCAGCCGGTCATGGAAGTCCGTAGTTGATAAGTCATCCTCTAGATCGGGCGAGTGTCCACTTTCTTCATCAGCTGAAGTCGCCATGATTTCAATTCGGGTTTCAAATCAAACTAATTCAGCATTCGCTTCGCAACCAGTTTTATTGAATTATTTATTGTTGATTAGCGCATTCCAAATTTTCAAAAATGCTTGAAGATGACGACGCCCGTGATATTCCAAGTGAAATTTTAATAGAATCTGAAATCCTGACTGCAAATCTTCTACCACTAAAATCAAGAGATAGGTACGATAATAAGTATTCTTTATTTTGTATTCTTTATTTATTTTGTCAGCAATACCTGTAGTGTGG
>NC_052504.1:49408727-49429995 GCF_014356525.2 Nilaparvata lugens
ACACCAAAGTTCACCTTCGAATCCCGCTACAATTAGGCGCGCTCATAAGTAAGCCTCCTTTGAACACTTAAAGGAGACCGTTTCTAAGCCTACTGCTACAACACTTTTTTCAAAGTGAAAATTTCTCGTGAAGAGAGCAGCCATTTTTCGAATTTGTCGAGGAGCGTACATGAAATGTGAGTTATTGTTGTTGGATTTCTGGTTGATGCAGCTCAAAATCTCTTCGAGACTGAATATTGATACTTTTAATTGAATGATTACTGCTACAAACACAACTATCTAGCTAAGGTCTGTGGATAATGATGTTTTGTGACATCAGTGGTTTGCCTATAGTGAGGTCCACGTTATAATGGCAGTGGATAAAGATAGAAGAATAGCGATGCCGATTCTCTGCATTAATTAATTATATTTCTACACTGTCAAGAACATAATTGGAACATCGTTGTGGATCTAGAAAAGGATAGTACCACCGGCTATGTCAAATGATAGACAAGGATAGCAAAACCAAAGTTGATCAAATACTGTCATTATAACGTGGACCTTACTATAGTCTGACAATCGATCCTCAACTTCCTATCAACCTAGACAAAAAAACTATCTTTTAGTATTTCTCATGTGTGCTTTCTGCCGCTCAGATCCAAATTAATGAGTTGTAATGGATATTATCCAGTACCCTACCCTTTGATATTTTATCATGTATAACAAACATGTTTCAACTCATTTAAATGTCATAGCTCTCATGTCCTCATTCTAAAATGGCTCTCATGAATAGAAACATTTATCCACCAATAAAATATATAATGGTACTGATATTTTCATTTATTTCAACTTATGAATTAAAATTGAAGGCTACAAATACTCATAGTATTTACTGGATTATATAAGTTGGCAATGGATATATAAGTCTTCAATTGAGCTTATCCTTTACCTGGTTGCTGAGAATTAAAACCTTTTAAACTAAGACAAAATTGCAAATCAAACTTGAAACCCCTCCAATATGAGTCCCATATAGATTTATATGAATAATTATTGATCAGGCTTACCAGCTTAGTTAGATTCTTTCTCCTGTGATTGAATTTGATATGAAACATGATATTTGCTAAGTGATCCTACTGAATCGAATATGCAATGATATGTCATCTTTAAATTCACATAGAAACCCCACTCTTGAACTTGAATAGAGGAATGAATAGATTATTCTAGAGACCAAAATTTGGTTACTGACATTTAATGTCAGTTTTTCTAGTTCCTCAGTGAGTCTGCAATGAAGTAACAAAGAAAAGAGCTAAAATGCAAATGTACAAAATTGCTTACAAACGGCTATTATAAAGCTTCAAAAAAAGGATTGCTGGAGGGTAGTTATCATTTTTGGTATTTCTAGCCACTTTTGGATTTTGAAACAGAGGAATATATGAGCAATAATGCATTGTAATACAAATGAACAGTTCCCTTATTTCTTGGAGGTTCAACTCTTTTGTTTTCGTTTACTTTGTTTATTATCTGAAATAATCGAAATTTTTCAGATACCAGCACTTACATCCATATTTAGGGCTGTGCAAAGGCTAAAAATAAACTTTCTACTGGTGATATTTTTTAAAGTTTTTCGATTTGTATACTATCAAGTTATCAAAATGAAAAAGTTTTCTCATGAAAACATTTTTTCCGATCGTTACTTTCTGAGATTTGTGCGCCTAAATTTTCGGGACAGAACATTTCAAATTCGGTAAGAGATAAATCCATGAAATTTAGAGGATAGATTCTTCATGGTATTGTTGATCTAGTGAGACAAAACTTTTATGAAAATATCAGTTTTTGAGAAAGTTATTCAATTTACCAAAAATGACCGAAAATAACTCAACTAAAAGTTATTTTTGGTCATTTTCAGTAAATCGAATAACTTTCTCAGAAATTGATATTTTCAAAAAAAAAATGTTTTATTAGATCAACAATACCATGAAAAATCTATCCTCCAAATCTCATGGATCTATCTCTTACCGAACTTGGAATGTTCTGTCCCCAAAATTTAGGCGATCAAAAGTAATCATCAGAAAAAAATGTTTTTCTGAGAAAACTTTTTCATTTTGATAGCTTGATAGCATACCAATCGAAAAAATTGAAAAATATCACCAGTAGAAAGTTTATTTTTAGCCTTTGCACAGCCTTAAAAGCAAAATCCCATTCTCTTCATTCACTCTTTCGCCTTGAAAACATCAATAAACATTCCCTTCAAAGTTATGCTAACATTTCTCATCCTATTATATTAAGCGAGCAATTTCTGTGTATAAGTATATGATTATGTGGTTATATGGTATATATCTATGTTCAACGGATCTCGAAAACGGCTCTAATGATTTTCACCAAATTTGGAACATAGAAGGTTTATGATATAAAAAAAATTCGATTGCACTAGGTCTCATCCTTGGGAAAACTCGCTGAACGACATTAAAAGGATAATTCATCCTTGGCTGAAACAGCTGTGGATAGTAAAAAGAGAGTGAGCGAGTGAGGATATGAAAAATCAAAATATCGCATCCCCGAAATACATAAGATGACATATAGCCAGCTGTGAAATATAAACATTTCAGAGAAATATAATCATTTTAGAGACTTGTGTTCTGTTTACTGTTAGAGAATTCCATTGTACAGTCATATGAAATCACAAAGAAACTGGCATTTCACATCTATCAAGTTACATAACTCAACACCTGACCACTTGGAAGTAGGCTACTCACTTGCACATGATTTGAAAAAATATTGAAAGCAGTGTTAATTGATGAATGTCTGTACAACGTACATGACTATTTTAGAATAGATTGGCATCTTCTTCTTCTTCCTTCTTATTTGGCATTACAACCCAGCGCAGGTCACAGCCTCCCTCAATTTTCGCCTCCAAGCATCCCCGCTGCACTTTTCCATCTTCGCACCCCAATTACTGCTGCATCCTTATCCACTACGTCTATCCATCTTGTTCTGGGTCGCCCTTTCCTTCGACGGCCATATATTTTCCCTTCCATTGCCATCTTTGGGGGTTAGGCATCGTCAGCTCGTACCAGGTGTCCTGCCCACCTCAGCCTGCAAACTTGCATCACAGTGGCTATATCTGCATACTGGTACAGCTATAAAGTTCGTCATTATGCCTCCTACGCCAGACTCCTGCTTCCTGTATGCCTCCAAACACTCTTCTCAGGATCTTTCTTTCAAAGACGCCCAGCATTCTTTCATCCGCCACTGTAGTTGCTCATGTTTCACTACCATACAGTAAGACAGGCATGATGATTGTTCTGTATAGCAGCAGCTTGGTCTTTCTACTGAGAGTACGTTTTTTCATCAGAATTGATAGTGCATAATAGCATCTATTGGCTAGCATAACCCTTTGCCTTACTTCTCTACTTGAATCGTTTCTGGAGTTTATAGAAGATCCCAGGTATACAAACTCTTCTATGATTTCGAAGTTTTTTTCCCCTGGATCTCTATGCTTTGGCCATGCTCTCGCCCTTCTCCAGAGTTGGAGGCCACCATAACTTTGGATTTATTCTCATTTACTATCAGACCGATTCTTTTTGCAGCTTCCTCCAACTGTGTGTAGGCGTCCTTCGTAGCTGCTGGCAATCTACATGCAATGTCCACATCATCTGCATACGCTAATATCTGAGTCAGTCTATTGTACAGTGATCCTCTAGTATTAATTTGCGAGTCCCTGATTACTTTTTCTAGAGCAAGGTTGAAAAGCAAACATGAAAGGGCATCCCCCTGCCTTAGACCATTTTCCACTTCAATGGGCTCCGATAAGCTACTTCCAATCCTTACATAACATACCACCTTCTTCATTGTCATCTGCACCAGTCTCACAAGCTTCCTTGGCATATTCATCTCCACCATAGCCTCTTACAATTTACTCCTAATGATACTATCATAAGCTGCCTTAAAGTCTATAAAAAGGTGATGGGTTTTAATATCGAATTCAAGTGTCTTTTCCAGGATTTGTCAGAGCACATATATTATTTGGTCTATAGTGGAGCACCCTTCTCGAAATCCAGCTTGATACCCTCCTACCACTCTATCTGTATACACTCTCAATTTCCCATATAGGAGATTTGAAAAAATATTATAACCTATATTCACTAGTGTGATAGCCCTGTAGCTCTCACAATTCGGTCTATCTCCTTTCTTGTGTATTGGAATTATTACACCTTTGGTCCACTCATCTGGCATTTCCTCACTGCTCCATATCTTGCATACTAATCTATGCATCTCTTCTTTGAGAGTGTTACCACCAAGCTTAAACAATTCTGCAGCTAGCCCATCTAGGCCTGGAGCTTTATTATTCCTCAATTTCTTTATTGAGTTCTCCACTTCCTCCAGCGTGGGTGAGTCTTCCTCCATCTCATCCCCATGCATCACTACCACTGTCACTTCTGTATTCAACTCAAAATTCTTATTAAGTATTTCTATAAAATACTCTCTTCATCTATCCAGTGCCTGCGATCTTTCTGCAATAATTGCTCTATCCTTTCCTTTGCATATCATTACTCTAGGGGCAGATCCTCTATGCTGATTACTTACGAAGCTGTAGAACTTCCTCATCTCATTTTGCTCCTGGAATTTTTCGATCTCTTCAAGTTTTCGTGCTTTGGCACTTCTTTTCTTCCTTCTGTGCAGCTTTTTTTCCTCCTTCCTCAATTCTCTGTATCTTTCTACTGCGTGCCTCATGCTGGACCGTTGTTGTAGCACCTGGTATGCTTCATTCTTCTCCCTTGTAGCCTCTCGACACTCCTCATCAAACCAACTCCTATTCTTTTCCTTCCTTTGATCCCCTAGTACTCTCTGAGATGTTTCTGCTATAGCTTTCGAGCATTTCTTCCATTTCTCCGACACTGCTTGCTCGTCATGCTCAGCCTCCTCCAACAACTTGTTTGTTAAAATCTCCCGGAATTCTTCCACTTTTGGGGATTTTGGAGCGCCCTCAATTCATACCTTTTGTGGTGCGGTATATTTGATATATACAGGAGCAGTTGTTAAGATCCCTAGCTTGCAATAAATTTGCAAAAAGTTAAGGCCGTCCGGCTCGCAAATATGCTGGGTTCAGACCACAGCTCTAGCTCAGTAGTAGATGCATGAATACTCCCAATATAATGAATCACCATAGGTTTCAATAACTGGTGATCAATAATTCTTACCGCTGCTTTCGTGAAGTTATTGAAGAATACCAATAAGGAAGTCAAAAAGATAGTTGGTGACTGATTATCAGCAACCATATATTCAATCGAGAATAATGAAAACCAACTATGGTTTTTCTAGTTGATCCTCAAAACGCTCGTCATGAATACAGGTATGCACCAATTTATCCTTTCGAAATTCCTTGAAACTTACAACGCCAGTTCTTGAAGTTCTCTGGATCCTTATATGATATACTGTAGACTTATTAATATAAATATCAGTAAGATTTTGCTGGCTGAATAGTATTACTATCATCAAAGGATGATAAGTAATAAATGCTCTGAATAAGATCAATATCAATTGATTCACTAATTATATATGCTGCAGAATAATATTGCTTGGTACCAAGACAGCTCAAACTGTATATCACGAGATGAATTAGGAAAATAATAAAAACTTCTATGATCTTGTATGCTGACATAGAACATAAAATATATTCCCATAAAATAATATATATAAAATATTTCTTGATAATCACAATTTTCTTTGAATAAATAAATTCTCTAATATTCTAATAATTATCACAGGATTCATTAGCATTCACAGTGTTGTGAGCTGTAAAATATATATATTATTAATACTGATATATGGACTACAAGTTGGTTCAGGATTTAACAACTTGACACCTGTTCAGCCTATAAATTTAATAGAACATACTTTGATCAATGAATAATAATTAATAAAAGTAATAATTTGAAATCTCAGGGTTTGTGGATTCGTGCCATGCATGGAAATAAGCTTCCTACATATCAAATAAATTTATAAAAAGATTTCTTATAAACTATATGATAGTGTTCGACATGTTGCAAATTTCTTAAATTTGAATAAAAATGTATATAGCACTTTGATTAATTCCCCAATTCACTGATAAAGGCCTGCTAATGAGCTCATTAGAATAACTAGCACACTCACTATAATGACATTCTGAAGTTCTCGTAGAATAATTAATTATCTCCAATAATTAATTAGCTGGATCCTCTCGTCTCTGCAGGGCTCGTGTATGGTCCAGATTTCTCACAAGTTTCTATCAGTATTAAAGATATATTTACGGGAATAAGTTACAGTTAAGAACTCTTTAACACACACTGAGTTCACAAATAATCAAACATTAATTACATATACTTGACATTTAAAGAGGGGATTGGCTTGATGCTTTTGAAAATTAATTGGAAAAAGGCCCTATTCTCCATGTGTTCTGCATAGGTCGAGATCACAAGCCAGAGAGAGCAATTCTCAGAAAAATTTCATCTCTTCCTTAAACGATTTATAAGCTTTCCTCTGATTCGCTTTCTAATCTTAGTAAGATGTGATGTAACTGGTTACTTGAGATTCAGGGTTTCTCCAACTTTGTTATACAAAGATAAATAAAAGTTTATAAATGAATAAATTAGATAATAGCCTGAGAGCATTCCAATAAATAAATCTCGATATATGAAGCTATAATGTGATATACATTTAATTTTTTATGTGAGCTTTGTGTACTCTTGGTTTTCATACTTTTTTAGATTTCAATAAATATTTGAGTAACAATAATAGTCATTGTTATCTTATTACATAAACCTTCCCCAATATATAGTATATACATTTTGTGAGTAAAAATTATAATTTAATTCATATTAGTTGATTGAGCAATCAGCTGATTTATTCGATATCAATTCAATAAATTGTTGATTGATCTAAGATCGATTGATGTATTAAATCAAAACAAAGGATTCTAACCTCAAATTGTACAAGCAATCTTTTTTTTATAATCTGCCAATAATAAACAAGCCGCTTTATAATTTTATTTTCTGCCAAAGAATTCTTATTATTGTTTAATTACAATTTTGCATGGTTCTCTTATTGCTTTAGATAATATGATTACTCTTTATCATAAATAATATTCGATTTTATTTGAGTGATACCTTGACTAGGCTATCTATTCTTTCAATTTCACAATTCTACTAAAGCTCAGTTATTTACTTCATAATTATTTTATGGTGCTAAGACACAACATCATACTTTTTAAATTACCAGGTTGCGATTTCCTTGAGTTGGCTATTCTTGCTCTTATCACCGCCCCTACCAGATAATGGTCAGAGTCAACATTGGCACCTCTATAGCTCCTGATACTCATGAGATTAGAGTAATGGCGCGAATCTATCAGCAGGTGGTCGATCTGATTGTTTGTGACTCAATCAGGTGAACGCCATGTAGCTTTATGGATATCTTTTCACTGGAACATTGTGCTCCCTACCACCAAGCTCCTTGCTGCTGCAAAATTGACCAGACTCACTCCATTATCACTTGACTCAGAATGCAGACTATGCTTGCCAACATATTGCCTAAAGCATTCCTCTTTACCAACCTTAGCATTAAATCACCAACTATAATCTTCACATCATGGCCTGGACAATTATCATAGACTTTTTCCAGCTCTTCATAAAAGTCCTCTCCTTCCTCAACTGCCCTCTCTTCTGTTGGTGCATGTACATTTATAATGCTTGTGTTGAAAAATTTACCCTTTATATGGATAACACATATTCTATGATTGATTGGGGTGAAACCAATAACGAATTCTCTATATTTTCTGTTAACTACTGTCAAGTTATTCTTTATAGTTAAATGACGATTAGCCTCCTGCTTGGCATCAGTTGGTAGAGCATGAAATATTTTAATAATTATAAAAATCAGGTCGTGGTTTTTTATAGGATACAGTCTCACTTTAGTACGACATGTTCTTGTCATCATACATTAATGGGCTCATACAGGAGCTTATAAAAATAATGCTGATAATTTATTTAATATATATATATATATATATATATATATATATATATATATATATAATATATATATATATAATATATTGTGATGTACCAATGATCGTACATCCTCAAAATACAGAATAAATTGTTCATAGGCTAGTACAAGAACGGAATAGTCTCTATCACCATAGAAACAATATAATCTTATCTGAGGTCAATAGACGATTGTTATCTAACTTACAAGGCAAGAAATAAATAATCTGTAATTGTATGCCTTCCAAAAAATTAGTCAATGGAAAAAAACTGTATATGTTTATATGCCTATGGATTGGAACAGTAGAGTTATATTTGAAGGTTAGTTTTGAAACGAAAACATAACCCTAAACAAACCAAGGCTAGCTCATGAACAAGTAGCAAATAGAGAAGGCAGTTCAACTAAATATCGATCATAGAAATAATATATTATTAAATTTTTCATTTTTATACTTTCGTTTCTAGGCCAAATAAGCCCGAATATTTATTTATTTAAACTACAAAGAAAAATATACTTGTTGAAAATATATGAACAAATTAGCTTAGCCATATATAACGTTTGAGGGTCGATATTCTAGCGTATAAAAAACAATATAAACAAAAAAATAGGAAGAAATATTTATTTATTATGATATTCGTTATTGTTATAAACATATATATTTTTATGTCTACTTTACGTTATACAAGCATGTCTATGTTCTATAATCTTTAGCTGTTCATTGAAGCCAATTTAAAAGCATATCATCATAGATGAATTCTATTATTTATGTATTATTATAATTATAAAAAACTATATGATAATTTGGAACAACTTCAAATCAGGAATTTCGCCCTATTTTTAAAGCTTTAAAGTTGGACACAGTGACACCACCCATTCGGCGTATTGGTTACGTCACAGAATCGGACCAATCCCGAATTAATATGTAATTTGGCAAGATAAAATTGGAGGAGAAATTGAAGTGAAAATGAGAAGAGGAAGACTCGAGGCCATTTTGCAAGGATCATCGGTAGGATGCAGACCTAGTCCACGTATACCAATTGTTCAAAAGCTTTAATTTCTGTTTCATGTAACTTAATCTTCGTTTTTTGTTTTTCCGTTTTTTAAAAAAGTTGTTCCAAAGTTCCTATAATAATTGTGATATTAAGATTTTAAATTTCATTCAAATAAACCCTGAAATTATATCAGTGAAGTCTGTTCAACATTTTTCGCCACGTGGAAGGACCCAGCCGGAACGATATATTCTACGGCCGAATATATTTCGAAAAAACCAAAAAACGGAAAAAAAAGTCTGCGTAAGTTATTCGAATATATAAAAGGGGATCCCCATAAATCTGCGAAAACTGTACAGCGATAAATTCGTCCATTTGGAAAGGTCATGACTATAGTTTTAAGGGTACAAAACTTATCATAATTAATTTTATAATATTAAATACATTCAACTATCCACGCTGTACTTAGCCAAAAGGTCTATTTTCCTTAGGCGAAACCACACCCTGAGAATAATTTAATTATTAATTTATACTATTTTCTGAATCACCATTTCATATTAACTTGTTTTTTCTTTAACTAGTTCAGTTTATGACCCTTTCCAAGGGCTATTATCCATTTCATTTTGTTTAATTGAAGAGTACCGAACTTTCTATATAATATTTATAATTTAAAGATTCAAATCTGCTATCAACCAATATTTATTTTGTATCTATTGAAAATTATTATTCACATAATCTGTTCATTAATTTATTCAATATTTGCTGTAACAGTTTATCTCTCAGAATATATCCATATTACCGTTTTGTTAAACTGGGTTTACTTCATTATACCTCCAAATTCGTTCTTTCTCGACCGACACACATTGGTCATTCAGGACACGTCCTGTTTTGCAATAGCCAGACAGTAGCGAGTATAGTATCTATCATTAGACTATTATCTATTCTGGTGATAAGTGTGGTCGTTTTTCTTATCAAGTAATAAATTCTGTCATTGGGAGTATCCCACAGAATCAATAGTAAATCGACTCCCACCGGCCTGCTACACCGAGGTGAAGTGAATCCTGCATCATCAGCCGATCAACGTTGAAAAGAGAGGTAATAGATCGTATAGACAACGTTAGAATTAAACTCGGTACTCGAAATATTTACTATTTTGGTCCAGCACTTCGCTACATAACCTATAGTATTTATCAGAGACCTGGTTCGCATGGATTTGCCATTCTACCTGTTGTTTCATGCGGTCTAATATCTTTCCAAATTACGGCACAAGTATTGGATTCTGGATATATTGGTCATCATTTGGAGAAAAGGTTCACTCCAAAGTTACTATCTCTGTCTGATCATAGTGACAACAGGATTTATTTTCAGCAGATTCAAGTTGAACTGTATTTTATTATTAAAGTGAATTTAATTCCACCTCACTATATTATAGCCACCTACCATATTCAGTTAGAGTCTCAGGTCCCTTACCTCGGCTACCTTTGTAGACCGACAAACCCTCTGTTGAGCAAATTAACTTTTTCAATCTGTCCCATCCATATACTAGTCATTCTGCTTCAATACATTGATTTAAGTGATATCGACCATTCGATTAAACAAGATTGATCAATCTAACCTGCAAATATCTATCAGTGAATCATAACCGCAAATATTATAATTTTCAATTATTTCACTTAATTTAACCATTTCAACTATTAAATACTTTTTTTTTTTTACTGTACGTCCTCCCCTCTCTACGGAGCAAAATAGGTTGCAATAGTCGTCACCCAAGGTAAGACCCACTATATGAAGGAATCGCATTCTTGGCTGAACATTTATAACCCTAATCTATTATCATATAGTTCAAATTATACATTTCCGTGTCCCCCCTTTGGAGTAAGATCATGACACATGACGCCCCTCCAGAGACTGGGATTTGACAATATATATTATATATATATGGTACTTATCCTATAGTATTGAGGAAAAAAAATAAATCGCACACCATAAACAATTTGATACATATATTAACAAATATTGCAAAAAATATAGAGCGACAAAAAATATATAATATAAGATAAAACAATAATCGAAATCAATAAATATCACAGGCTAATACTATTCTTTAAATTTTATAGCACGAAACGTTACCATGTGCTTTTATTTTTATGATCATATGCATTTATTTGCATGTAGCTGCGATATCAGCTTGCCAATACCTGTCGACTTGGACAATTCTATTTTGAATAGATTTTTAGGTCAGCATGATAAATTGACAAACTGGTAATCCAAATATATATATTAAATTCTATAGTTTCTAATAGATTTCTTTGTAATAAATTTTTTTTTTTTATCTCAGGGTGCGAGATTTGGCACCTGAACAAATAAATAGAGCAATATTCATCTAGTGAATCAGAGCTACAATAAACTATCACAAAATATATTGCAGAAGTTAATGATCATATGAATATAATTATATTAACAGCCTAGATTTTATACTTCTTTGATTGATAGATCTTCTGATATGTGGATTGATTCGTTACTTTCTAATAAAATACCTTTAATACTACATTTACTTGCGCAAGTATTCTTTACCAAATTCTTAATTTATAAGAAAACCCTTTCGACGAGCTAGCTTTGATTCTTATTTAATTTCGAAGCACTGAGGGCGCCCTATCACTATTTCAATATTTTTCACTCACATGCCGGAATTTTCTATGAGCTGCTGAGGTCAATCCTACTCCTGGTGGTCCTGGATTATTGTAGCCGGAGTTGTCTCTTCCAAGGGGTTACAAAATTATTTTAAAAATGACTTCTGCTTTATAAGAGCATCACAAAGTCTTATAAGAAATTTAGTAATTCAATTTAACTTTAAATTATTACAAGATATAGCAAGGTATTACGCTCTATAATTTTTGGTGACCTCTCATGGTGGCAGTTGGCAGGCGAGTGTGGTTCTCGTTTCTCAATTTTACAATTTTCATTTCCGATTTATAAATTTGCATAAAATTTGAATATTCTAGTCCTCTGCCATTCAAGGCTCAAATAGACCATATTAAAATATAAAATTATTACTTATGTTATATATTTAATAATTTCTTTGCCTTCGGGCCATATCCAAAACATAGACTATACAACAATTTTTTATAAATTCTATTTATTTGTAGAAATATATACAAATATTTTTGAATCGGCTCACTATTGCCGCCTATCAATTGCCACTATTTGATTGGTGCATGCAAATCATTACAGTATTCATGCGCCCAGTAACCTCCTACTTCCTTAATACATTTAATTATTTTTGTTGGGGTTTTTAAATATGCTCTTTACATGCTAAGTAATTTTTTATAGGTTATTAGTTGTTTCATACATCACAATAATTAGCCACGTGAGACCTTTAGTTCCTCAAATTGCATACTGTTTTGTCACAATAATTTCTGCCAAGGTGTTTGGTCAGATTCTACGTTGTATGTCTCGGTCGATCGTTAGGTCGCCGATCAGTAAATATTTATGCCTAACCTCAATTTTCAATATTTTATATAATACTATATATTAGCAAAATTTATTTCCATTCCTCTTAGGCTGTTGTACAGTTTAGCCAGGACGTCTGATATTATCTAATCTTTATGTTATCTCTTTGGTGATATTAGCCAATTACTTCACTTAGACCTATAAATATTTCAGCTAGGGATTTTCATTTATCAATCCAAATTAAATATTACACTACAAAACCAGTCCCAAATACGTGTTGTGTCTCATGGCAGCTATAGTGGACATTGCAGTTTCCTTCATGAAACATTCCATTGCCAAGCCACCTGATCTCTTGGATTGCTGTAATACCAGCCCTATACTTCTCAAGTACCTCCACCAGCTGCTGTAATGCTCCACTTCCGTATAGTGTCCTCACATTCCAGGTACATAATCTCAAATCCATTTTCCTAATTCGTTTCAGTGCAAGCCGTTTTCTTAAATCCAGTCCAATCTGAGGCAAATTATTGTGCGGTCCATAACCAGAGTCTTTTTATAGGGATGGGGTGTCGGCCCAACGCCCACCTCCAATCTGGAGGACCATGGTCTTGTTGGCGCGGTTGATGCTTCATGTGCTCATTTGCCTACCTGAATACACTAATTACCTGGGACGCAACGATGTTAGTGCCAACAAGTCTACATCAACCACTTGCTCGGGAAACCGGGGGGTCGCCAAGCCCCAGGACAGAAGAAATTCTGCCCCCCCTGCGGGGCAACTGGGCATAATATTAAATCAGCTGATAGTTGCAGTGATAGTAGTTTTAATTTTTCTGCTCAAAATTTTCAAGTTTATTTCAATATTATTGAAACTTTCAGATTGTTTAGTGTTATTTCCGGCTCTTCAAATTTCATTCAAAATTCATCAGTCATATCTCGAATACATATTCTCTGAGTGTTAATCTTTGGTGAAAACAGAAATTTTAAATTTAACCTCACTTTGGACTATTTATGTGCCAAAATCAAGGAATTGAAGAAGTTTTGGGCAATTGCCTGTTTCTCTTTCCAAATATCATGTTTGTGACTGTTCTAATAAATAATAAATAAATTTTTTTTTCACTTTTGTGTAGTTGAGAAGTTGATATTGTGGTAATTATTCATATTGAATGAATTCAAAATAAATAAAATAAATAAAAAATATCAATACTGTGACACTGAACTTGATATTTGTTAATGGGATAAATATAATAGTAGATAAGTTTTGCTATACAATATTTATTCAATTACATGAATATATTTCTGTATATTGAACAACAGATAACAATTGTTATGGACATTCAATTTTTTGCAGAATATTCTAGATAAAAGTATATTAGTGTTCCTTTCTAAACTTAGTTAGTGTTCCTTACTAACTTTTTTTCGGAATGGAATTTGTGATCATAATTTTTAATCTTTTCGACAAGTGCCTACAATAAGATTAAGATGTTTTCACCCTAAGATAATAAGTATGAACTCTTAGGCCATGCCTAAGAATTTTTTATCGTGTTACTTTTGAATTATTTGGATGGAACTTCTATTTATTGTATTTAATTTGTATTGTATGCTTGAACTGAACAATAAAATTATTCATCTATCGATCTAAGTGTGAATTAAAGGCATTTATCCAGGCCTATCTATCTATCTATCTACAGGTTAACCTTAACAAGAGTAAACAAATTTTTTAATTTATTAATTATTATCCGTGAAAAGTCACTCCTGGAGTCTTCTTTGAACTTCTGTTTGTGCATCCAAATGCACAATAGTTTACCATTTTGATCAAAACTTTTATGTTTTCATTAAAAGTCAATTAAATGAACACATTAGCACAGATTTTAATGCTATGACAGATTTTAATGCACAGTGCAAGTGCAATGTTTTGGTCAAACCAAGATGGCCAAAAAGATGCGCAGGCCAGAATGCTCAGAGACAGCCAAACTTCATTTTGCCTACTCCACGATCCTCCTTGATCCTCCTTGAGCCTTAACCACACAGTATAGCCTTCACTAACAAATGCACTTTCCCCACATAGGCGTAATTTCGACGGAAAAAGACAATTTTCCCAAAAATCCTAGGAAAATTTAAATAATAGAAAAATAACGGAATGAGTTCGAATTCCCCGAAATTGGCAACAGTGGAATATGAACAAAGTGGAGTAGATAGAGCAAGTCGTAGGGTCCCAATTGACAGAATCCCAATGACCGAAACGCTATATTCTCCCAAACGGCTGAAATCTAAGCTTGTAATGCTAACATTCACCCAATCATTGATTTTAATACAATTTGTAATAATATAATGTAGCTCTGGTTCTTTGGATAAATTGATTTATCTAATTCCATCAGGTGCCGAATTTTACAACCTGAGATAAATGTATTTATTATAGAGAAATTTATTGGAGGCTATAGAAATTAACATATATTTAATTACTGATTTGTCAATTTATCATGCTCTGATTTGGGAAGTAATATATAAAGTAGGATTATCCAAATCGACAAGCAACAGCAAGTTGATGCCAAAGCTACATGCAAATAAATGCATATATGATTAATGAAGTAAAAAGCACATGGTGAAGTTTCGTGCTATAGAACTGAAAAATAGTACTGATCTGTGATATTTTATTTGATTTCGTTCTTGTTTCATTGTATATTTTGTTGCTCTATATATTTTCTATATTGACCTGATCTTTTAAATTATTCATCTAATATATGTATCAAATTTTTTATGGTGTACCATCCATTTTTACTCCCCAATACCATAGAGTATAATTTTATATATATATATACCTATTTGTTAATAATCAGTATTAAACTATTGTGAAAGCTCCTGTATGAGCATATTAAGATTTTTAACAAATTGTATCCTAGAAAACCACGACCAGATTTTATAGTTTTTAATTCTCATGCTCTACCGATTGACGCCAAGCCGAGGCGAATCGTTATTCATTATAAAAAATAACGTCAGACCTCTTATAATTATATTTATATTTTTAGCAGCTTTCTGGAAGCGGATTCATTCGGATTGATTTTTATGATTGAACAGAATCTAATTATTTTCGATTACCAGTTTGTAGAGTGCTTATACTGTGAAGATACAGGTACTTTCAATCAGGCTAGCCAGAAGATAAGATAGATAATACTCAATCGTTCAAAATTATCCACCAGAATATCCGGAGCTATAATCGCAATTTTGACGAATTCTTAGTATTGATTGAAGATCTCAAATTAAAATTCAACTGCATTATTCTAACTGAAGAATGGCTTAATTACGATACTGATTAATACACATTGATGGATTCAATGTGTTTAGATCATTCAATAGTATCAATACTAATGATGGTATTGTTATCTACATTGAGTTCCTTGTCTGTTTCATGTACTGAGATGTGTTCGGGAGGGGTTGCCACCTGCCTGAATCTTGTTTTCGACTGGTTTGGTCTGCCTTGCAATCTCCTAGCTGTTTATCGCAGTCCAAATTCTAATCAGATACTGTTCACAAATGCCTTGAATGATTTTTGTGGCAAGAACTTTGATAACGCTGGCCTTTCGGCAGTGATTGGCGATATTAACTGTGACATACTTAATCCAACCCCAAATATGCAATTAGATCGCTACATGGAGGTGATGTATGCAAATGGCTTAATTTCATGTATTGATAAAGTAACCCGGCCTGATACTTATCGATCATACTTATCGGTAATACTTATCAGTATTCTGATACTTATCGGTAATACTTGTATCGATCATATTTTTGCAAAAATACCCAACAGAACAAAAGTATCATCTTTTATCTTAAAATCCGAAATAACCGATCACTATCCTATCTGCTTAAACATAATTCATAATACCGGTAGTAGTAATTGTAATAATAATAACAATAACAATAGTAATCAATTTCATTCAAAAGTATGTTGGAGCAGCGTTAAACATTGTTTGCAATTTCAGTGCTGGGATAAAGTTTTAAATACAAATGATGTTGTTGACAAAGCTACAGATTCATTTCTCAGTATCTTGAAAACAACTTTAGAGTCTAATTCAAGCAGTACCCCAATAACTTCAAAGAATAAAAAGATAAAACCATGGATTACGTCAGGATTAGTAATATCTTTTGGAATGCACAATAAACTTAGCAAAAAAGTGCGGGCCCAACCTTTTAATCTCGATCTAAAACAAAGATATATTAGGTACAGGAACTCGCTTCACTCTTCAATAAAAAAAGCTAAAAATAACTTTTATAAAAAGAGAATAGATTCCACAGCTTGCGATCCAAGAAAATTCTGGAAAATCGTAAATGAGATTTCAGGGCATCCAGTTGCAAGGAGGTATTTCCAGTCGGGGCTTTTGGGCACAAAACTGGTTATTCGGCTGCCACAGTGCTCGAAACTTTAAGCGATTCTTTTAACGAATATTTCTCCTGTGTGGAAAACAACTGACAGAGGCTCTGAACCCAGTAGGACCTGCCGAGGTTGATGATGCGATCATGCTACTCAGTCTGTATTCAAGCTACAGCCGATCAGTCCAGAAGAACTTTATGGTGTTACTAGCAGGGCACCCGTGCTTCGCTACGGGAATTAAAAGATGAAATTATTTTTGTGAAACATTTATAATCTAAATCCTACCAAAATTGTTATAATTGTTTTTGAGATTACGCCACAACTGGCATGAAAATGATTGATTCAAATCATTCGAGTAATTATTAAATGTGTTGGAAGTCTCTGTAGAAGATTAGTCTAATTGCAGCGAATTTTGTAGAATATTGGGCGGGCTTAAGAGTCGACCTTGACTTTATTCATTGGAAATTAATATTTCCCGTTGACAGTTATCAATTAGCAGTGATCATGTTATTCTTGTTTTTGCTTGATGCAATTGAAGAATAAATTCCAATTAAGTTGATTCGGAATTTGATGACTCTGGTATACTGGATCTCTTGCTTATTCTGGAATTTTTGGCATAGTCTGTCGCTTACTTTTCGTTTCACTTATCCAAAAGTGTAAAAGCAGCCAATCCACTGATTCTTTCTTACATGAAAGTCCATTCATACATAAGAGTCCATTCATAATAGTTAGTATAACATTTATTGTGGCTGATTTCTCATGTCCTAAACTTTACTATCATAAATATTTAAGTGGGATCAATTTAATGTGAATTTGCATAAATCTGAATAGAGTTTATTCAATCACTTTGTTTATTAACTACCATTATATGATTTTTTCTTTGATCTTAGCTTGAACCAAAGGATTGAAGAAGAAAATTTGGATGTAAACTAACATGTAACTCAATTTAATTTCTATCTAAATTGACAACTTTATTACTTTCCTTGCCCTATTACCATAGGTAAGGAAAGTATTGCTTTCCAAAAAAAATTAAGGTACCCTAATTTCAAGTTTTCTATACGTTTCAAGGTCGCCTGAGTCCAAAAACATGATTTTTGGGTATTGGTCTGTGTGTGTGTATGTGTGTGTGTGTATGTGTGTGTGTGTGTATGTGTGTGTGTGTATGTCTGTGAACACGATAACTCCATTCCTAATTAACCGATTGACTTGAAATTTTAAACTTAAGTTCCTTATACCATGAGGATCCGACAATAAGAAATTCAATAAAATTGAATTCAAAATGGCGGAAAAAATGGCGGATAATTACTAAAAAACCATGTTTTTCACGGTTTTCTCGAAAACGGCTCTAACGATTTTCTTCAAATTCTTACCATGAATAGCTATTTATAAGCCTTATCAACTGACATGAGTCTCATTTCTGGGAAAATTTCAGGAGCTCCGTAATATTCTTGAGAAAAATGGCGTATAATTACTAAAAAAACATGTTTTTCACGGTTTTCTCGGAAACGGCTCTAACGATTTTCTTCAAATTCATACCATGGATAGCTATTTATAAGCCCTATCAACTGACATGAGTCTCATTTCTGGGAAAATTTCAGGAGCTCCGTAATATTCTTGAGAAAAATGGCGGATAATTACTAAAAAACCATGTTTTTCACGATTTTCTCAAAAATAGCTTGACCGATTTTTTTCAAATTCATACCCTGTATATTTATTTATCAGCTCTATCAACTGGCATGAGTCTCCTTTCTGGGAAACTAATAGGAGGTCCACCCCCATCCTCGACAAATGGACTTAGTAACCTCCTTCTCGGCATGAGGTAGGTAGGTAGCGCAGTTCATAAAAAAACACATAGTCGAGATTTTCATCTGTAGAACAGCTGTTTTGACGACTTAAAAAAATGATGACTAAAAAAAATCATCGAATTTCACAATTTACACTAAGGAAAAAGTACTCTGAAAACAATTATATATATATATACATATACAGATCGTAGTTTCAAATATGAGCAAGGAAAGTTGTATGAGTGTACCACACCAGATTTTTTTTACTTGTGATCTATTATCAATAGATTTGTCATGTGTCATGTAATGACATCATGAAAAGAAATAGGAGCAGCTGATGGAATATCATGTTTTTTTCGATTTAGTTTTTAGCTGAAACACGAATATATCAAGCCCATTAGCACAAAGCCTGTTCAATTCACAATTCCAATCAGAATTAAATTCATGAGAATTAATTAGAACAGGGTTTTTTTTAATAGAAGGCTTCTCTGATT
This sequence comes from Nilaparvata lugens, assembly GCF_014356525.2. Lineage (NCBI taxonomy): Eukaryota > Metazoa > Arthropoda > Insecta > Hemiptera > Delphacidae > Nilaparvata > Nilaparvata lugens. The sequence goes on from NC_052504.1 coordinate 49,427,803, forward strand.
GGTTCTGTGGTATTTAGTCCGGATTATGAATTAACAGACAGTGCAACTGGCTCTCTCAAGGCCATGGCTGCATACAACATGGATCAACAGAGGAACCAATACAACAGAAGCTGAAAAAATTAGTGGCATTTCTATCACCTCACAATGAACATTACATTCAACTAACATTTATGTTTGTAAAGATCGATTTTAAATTTCTTTTGCTATCATCCAATCACTTTCTGAACCTATTCTTCCAGATGTTCCATGAATACTGCAATGTTTTAAAATAAGGTCACCAAATTTGGTAACTCAACTACAGCTATTATGATCTTTTTCACTTGCTCACACACTCTTAAGCCGCGTCCACACTATGTCATCGACACCGATCTACAAGTCGATCGACAATGTCGAACAAGTCTGGACGTGTCGCTCGACATTGTTGAGCGCTGTCGAGTCGAGTCGAACGCAACCCGATTCAGGTCGGTCCGGATCAAAGAAAGTCGAGTCGAACGCACCAGTGTGGACGTTCGATCTTGTCACTGCCGCCGTTTTAAGAAAATAGAATAGTGATATACTGTTGTGAATTAGGAATATACTGTTGTGAATATACTGTTAGTGAATATACAGTTAGTGAATAGTGAATATACTGTTGTTCAAGTGCTTACATTTTATTGAAAATGAATTGGAGTGATACCCAAAACGTCAAATTTTATTGAAATGTACCATGATCGTTCTTACTTATGGATTCAAGTGATATATAAAAACTTACTTATGGATTCAAGTGATATATAAAAACTCGATTCTTATTTAAAATAAAACACTCGATTAAATATAAGCTGACTAAGATAAAACCTAAACACTAAAACACTTAAACCTAAAACACTTAAAACCTCGATTATGTATGAACATTTATGATGGTTGTCGATCAACTCGTCCACATGTACTGAGGCAATTCTGTCGAGTGACACAGTCGAAGGTGTCGAGCAACTTTATCGATTGACCAGGTCGACGAGTCGATCGACATAGTGTGGACACGGCTTTACGTTTTCAACAGACTATGGACAACTTTTTACTTCCCTTGCCCTATACCATAGGTACGGTAAGGAAAGTATTGCTTTCCGAAAAAAAAATAAAGTACTGTACCCCAATTTCCAAATTTTCAAGGTCCCCTGAGTCCAAAAAAATGGTTTTTGGGTATTGGCCTGTATGTGTGTGTGTGTGTGTGTGTGTGTGTGTGTGTGTGTGTGTGTGTGTGCGCGTACGTTTCCATAGTATGAAGCAGATTTTCCATATTCATATCATTCTTTGCCGGGTCTGAAAATCCTGCTGTATATTAAGCCGTGTCCACACTATGTCGTCGACTCTGTCGACCCGGTTGATCGATAAAGTCGCTCGACACCTTCGACTGTGTCACTCGACAAAATTGCCTCAGTACATGTGACGAGTTCGATCGACAACCATCATAAATGTTCATACATAATCGAGTGTTTTAAGTGTTTTAGTGTTTTAAGTGTTTTAGTGTTTAGTGTTTATCTTAGTCAGCTTATTATAATCGAGTGTTTTATTTTAAATAAGAATCAAGTTTTTATATAAAATGAGTGATGATGAAGATGCCGGTCTTCTTCGACTCGCTCTGTCTCTTTTCCTCCCTTGCAAATTGACTTTGCAAATTTCTAATTTTCTTTTCCACCTCCACTTTTTCAATGCCAATGACACCGCAATTTCCACCAAACCATCATGCCGCTTGTTTCTGTTTTTATAGTCAACATCACTTGAATCCCATAAGTAAGAACGATCATGGTACATTCAATAAAATTCGACGTTTGGGTATCACTCCAATTCATTTTCAATAAAATGTAAGCACTTGAACAACAGTATATTCACTATTCACTAACTAGTATATTCACTAACAGTATATTCACTAATTCACAACAGTATATCACTATTCTATTTTCTAAAACGGCAGTGACAAGATCGACACGTCCACACTGGTGCGTTCGACTCGACTTTCTTTGATCTGGACCGACCTGAATCGGGTTGCGTTTGACTCGACTCGACAGCGCTCAACAATGTCGAGCGACACGTCCAGACTTGTTCGCATTGTCGATCGACTTTGTCGATCGGTGTCGATCGACATCTGTGGACGCGGCTTTAGCGCATCAGTGGCGCTGAGACGAACTAGCTTCACTGCTGTGTTAGACCCATTGATAT
>NC_052504.1:49430095-49460022 GCF_014356525.2 Nilaparvata lugens
TTTGATCTGAAAGCAATTCTAATAATTTCAGTTTGAAATTCATTTACAATATTATGATGTGACCAAGCATGGGTAATCAAGAAAATTTTCTACAGTCTATGACTAGTTAATAACAGCTAAAATCGATTCCAACTAGACTAAATTTTCTTGATCGGTATGACCGATATTGTTGTAACCAAGTACAGGTTAACAAACAAAACTTGCAGTAGCTTGTTTTCTACTTGCCATAAATAGTTGATGGCGAAATGAGTGGATAGAGAATATTAGAAATATTATAGATCAGTATGATCTGACTAATATTTAACCATGAGGTAATGGTTATAATAATTGAAATCATTTAATGAAGCTGGTGGTAATTGCTTTAATCCGTGTAAAGTGTTACGATGCAGTTAATTAACAGACGTTATTTTACTGTGGGATAAAAGTGAATTACGTTGCAATAATTATTCATGTGGAATGAATAATTGCGTTTGATTGTGAGTCGAGATGTACTACAATCGGGGGTTTTTAGCTTCAGATTATGATTAACATTTTCTAATATTCACTTGAAAATAAAGTCGGAGGACTTACTATAATTGGAATAAAATAATTATTATTTCAATTGGAATTATTCTACGTTGGATCGAAAAGTTGTTTGTGCTGTACTGTACAGATAAGATAAACGTTATCTCAACTGGCTAACTGCTATCGCCAAGCTTCTGTCTGTAGAAGAGAATTACTTCTCCTTTTCAATAACAATTTATAACATTGAATTCATGAGAATTCTAGTTTTTCCAGATATCCTACTGTTATTGAGTCAGTCTGAGTTTGATCGTGCTGTTGTTAGTTTTGGAATTAGATCACGTCTCGAGAGTGAATCTTACTCAGCCTACCATCATGAGTTATTATTGACGGTGTATTGATTCATTCAATAATTATTATTTGTGCTAATTGTTGTGATTATTTTTCGGAAAATCAATATTTACTGAATGTGAATTAATTAACAGCTGTTGTGTCATTATACACGCCTTGTGTGAATAATTACTTTGAAAAAGTAAATTAAGATTTATTTCGAGGTGAAATAAGTCTTGAAGTGAGAAGAGAGATTGAGCAATAAATGTTCACTGATTGTGAATTAATTAGCAGATGTTATCTGTTATAATAAACACACTGTCATTTATATCCAATGGATGGTTACTTTGCATAAGTAAATCATGTGATTGATTTCATTATTGAAATGAACAGTGAGAAGTGGAATATTGGGTTGAAATTTATAGTTCCGATTTTATTATTGTGATATAGTGAGAAGGTTGAGATCCTCATAACAGATCGAAAATGAATTATTATTTCGACCACATTTAATTGTGATATAAAATCGAAATATGTGGTGTAACATCACAACTAGTGGCTTCATGTCAACCATATAATTCAGTATTCCTCATCATATTATCATCTCTCATATTTTATTGTGAACAATAATTTGCTGATACACTGAACTAACTGAGAGTATCCATCACTCTGACACTTGGTAATTTTCCTGGACTCCAATTTGCCTCTATCAACTTCTGCCTCCAGCGAAGTGGTACATTGTTGTGTATCACGTTTCTTCTTGAGGATGGGGACTGCAACTTGAGTCTACTTCCTCGACGAGCTCCTGGGATTATTGGAGCTGTATCTCAGCTGTCTGATGCTGGAAGTTCGGCAGTGTGAAAACACGGCCATGCAGGGCGAAAGCCCGGCACATGCAGTGCGCAAGCACGGCGAAGCTAGGCAGTGTGAAAACACGGCCATGCAGGGCGAAAGCCCGGCACATGCAGTGCACGAGCACGGCGAAGCAAGGCAGTGTGAAAACACGGCCATGCAGGGCGAAAGCCCGGCACATGCAGTGCGCAAGCACGGCGAAGCAAGGCAGTGTGAGAACACGGCCATGCAGGGCGAAAGCCCAGCACAAGCAGTGCACGAGCACGGCGAAGCAAGGCAGTGTGAAAACACGGCCATGCAGGGCAAAAGCCCGGCACATGCAGTGCGCAAGCACGGCGAAGCAAGGCAGTATGAAAACACGGCCATGCAGGGCGAAAGCCCGGCACATGCAGTGCGCAAGCACGGCGAAGCAAGGCAGTGTGAGAACACGGCCATGCAGGGCGAAAGCCCGGCACATGCAGTGCGCAAGCACAGCGAAGCAAGGCAGTGTGAAAACACGGCCATGCAGGGCGAAAGCCCGGCACATGCAGTGTGAAAACACGGCAACTCTGCAGTGCGGGAGCACGGCGTCCTTTTCGCGATGCGAAAGCATAGCGTTCCTGGCAGTGCGGAAGCACGGCGCCCTGGGCAGTGCGAAGCACGGCGTTCCTTTTGCAGTGCGCAAGCACCGCGTCCTTATTTTTGCAGTGCGAGAGCACGGCGACTCATTGCAGTGCGGAAGCACGGCGTTTCCCTTGCAATGTTATTTAGGTTCCCAGAACCTGTCTGAGGTGTTGTTCACCTCGTTTTTTGTGTTACCCGCCCCTCCTGGCAGTGCGAGAGCACCGCGACTCTCATCTGCAGTGCGGAAGCACGGCGTCCCCGGCAGTGTGGAAACACGGCAACTCTGCAGTGCGGGAGCACGGCATCCTTTTTCGCGATGCGAAAGCATAGCGTTCCTGGCAGTGCGGAAGCACAGCGCCCCGGGCAGTGCGAAAGCACGGCGTTCCTTTTGCAGTGCGCAAGCACCGCGTCCTTATTTTTGCAGTGCGAGAGCACGGCGACTCATTGCAGTGCGGAAGCACGGCGTTTCCCTTGCAATGTTATTTAGGTTCCCAGAACCTGTCTGAGGTATTGTTCACCTCGTTTTTTGTGTTACCCGCCCCTCCTAGCAGTGCGAGAGCACCGCGACTCTCATCTGCAGTGCGGAAGCACGGCGTCCTCGGCAGTGTGGAAACATGGCAACTCTGCAGTGCGGGAGCACGGCGTCCTTTTTCGCGATGCGAAAGCATAGCGTTCCTGGCAGTGCGGAAGCACGGCGCCCCGGGCAGTGCGAAAGCACGGCATTCCTTTGGCTTGGCAGTGCGAAAGCACCGCGTCCTTATTTTTGCAGTGCGAAAGCACGGCGCTTCTTGCAGTGCGAAAGCACGGCGTCCCCCATCGCAGTGCGCAAGCACGGCATGCAGGGCGAAAGCCCGGCCCGCAGGGCGAAAGCCCGGCCCGCAGGGCGAAAGCCCGGCAAAGGTAGTGCGCGAGCTTGACCAAGGCAGTGTGGGAACACTGCAGCCAGATTGCGAGCTCGTCCGAACGTCGTGCGCAAGCATGACACATCGGTCAGTGAGTGTCTGGATTGTCATTACGTGGACGCACACCTTCGCGGTGTGGGAACACCGCGGCAGTGTGAAAACACGGCACGCAGTGCGCAAGCACGGCCTGCAGGGCGAAAGCCGGCGATTTGTTTCTGTGTTTGTGTGTTTCTGTGTTTTTGTGTTTCTGTGTTTTTTGTGTTTTGTGTTTTTTGTGTGTTTTGTGTGCCCTGTGTTGTCCCTCCTGGCAGTGCGAGAGCACCGCGACTCTTACCTGCAGTGCGACAGCACGGCGTCCTTTTGCAGTGTGAAAACACGGCACGCAGTGCGCAAGCACGGCCTGCAGGGCGAAAGCCCGGCGATTTGTTTCTGTGTTTGTGTGTTTCTGTGTTTTTGTGTTTCTGTGTTTTTTTTGTGTTTTGTGTTTTTTGTGTGTTTTGTGTGCCCTGTGTTGTCCCTCCTGGCAGTGCGAGAGCACCGCGACTCTTACCTGCAGTGCGACAGCACGGCGTCCTTTTGCAGTGTGAAAACACGGCGACTCGGCAGTGCGAAAGCACGGCGTCCATTTATGTACAGTGCAAGCACGACACTTCCCGCAGTGTCCTGCAAGTGTGACACGGCGCTCCCCAGCAGTGCGAAAGCACGGCGCTCTCACCTGCAGTGCGGAAGCACGGCGTCCTGGGCAGTGCGGAAGCACGGCGACTCGGCAGTGCGAAAGCACCGCGTCCTTATTTTTGCAGTGCGAGAGCACAGCGACTCTTTGCAGTGCGGAAGCACGGCGTTTCCCTTGCAATGCTACTTAGGTTCTCAGAACCTGTCTGAGGTGTTGTTCACCTCGTTTTTTGTGTTACCCGCCCCTCCTGGCAGTGCGAGAGCACGGCGCTCTCATCTGCAGTGCGGAAGCACGGCGTCCTCGGCAGTGTGGAAACATGGCAACTCTGCAGTGCGGGAGCACGGCGTCCTTTTTGCGATGCGAAAGCATGGCGTTCCTGGCAGTGCGGAAGCACGGCGCCCCGGGCAGTGCGAAAGCACGGCATTCCTTTTGCAGTGCAAAAGCACCGCGTCCTTATTTTTGCAGTGCGAAAGCACGGCGCTTCTTGCAGTGCGAAAGCACGGCGTCCCCCATCGCAGTGCGGAAGCACGGCGGTCTCTTGCAGTGTGCAAGCACGGCGCTTCTTGCAGTGCGAAAGCACGGCGTCCCCCATCGCAGTGCGGAAGCACGGCGGCCTCTTGCAGTGTGCAAACACGGCGTCCCCCATTGCAGTGCGGAAGCACGGCGGTCCTTTGCAGTGCGAAAGCACGGCGCTTCTTGCAGTGCGAAAGCACGGCGTCCCCCATCGCAGTGCGGAAGCACGGCGGTCTCTTGCAGTGTGCGAACACGGCGTCTCAACGCAGTGCGAAAGCACGGCGCAGGTCTTCAAGATCTTTTCTGAAGCTAGGCCTAGGATCTGGCCGGGTAGCTTGTTCATTTCTTCGGATGGTGCCGACGCATCACCACCGGTTGGCGAGGAACCAACCTGGCGCCCAGTTTATGTTCGGTCTATGTTGACCGGCGGAGAGGCGGCAGAATGTACTCAGGCATTGAGCACTTGTATGATCTTGACCTAGCTAGTTTTGTCTATTCGTGGCCCAATAGATTCCCTATAGCCCCTCATGGCGGCTATGTTACTCGTAGACAATCTGAGAGATTTTTGCTAGAACCACCTTGTAGAACAGCGGCTGCCAGTGCTCATGCAGCGTATTATGGTCCTAGACTTTTAAACCGTCTGTTGCTTGAAGTTTCTGGAGCATCCCAATGTATACCAATTTGTTATTATTCTTTCACTTTCAAAACTTTTAGGCAGTATCTTCGACACTACTTATTAAGGAGACAAAATGAAGACTAATTTTGATTTATTTCTCAAATCTGTTTGTAAATCTCAATTCTATTCTTAAAATACATATCTTACTTAGTATAACAGAGCAGAAGAGAATTTGTTGTTTTATTTTTAAATATTGGTGATCTTTATCTTTGATGTAGAACATATAGTTGAATCTCAATTAGGCCTATACTGATTACAAAAGCAACATTTGTATGAAAATAGCATAAGAGAATGGAATTTTCTTTTTTTCTTGATATTGTAATGTAAAATTATAAAATCTAATTATGTTATTAATATTACGATGTATATTAGTATCTTATGCTATCCAACATTCTAGAGATACACCATCCCTCATCACAAGCTTTGCTTAAAGAGGGATGCAACAATATTATTTAGAATATGATATTTTATATCATTATTTTATAAAGAATTTGTATTTTATGTTTGTAAGTATGAATTGTATATTAATTTTTTGTTGACATTAATAAATTGAATTAATAAATTGAATTTGGGACATTCTGTCTGCCGTTTACCCCTTCCATCCTCACCCCCCTCTCCTCCCCCTCTCTTTTCTCCCCCCCTTCCCTTAGTAGGAACAGTGTGTCACGATGTATATCGTAACTAGAGAAAGGAATTGAATTTAGGGCTCATTTATTCGACGCTCGGCTATCTTTCATAGAATCTGAGGGGTCAACGTTCAAGCCAGCCACTGGCCTACCGCTCAGCGATGCTGCGCATCCTCTCTCCCCTCCCTCTCGGTCACTGAGGGAGGCTCGAGAAAGGCCAGCAGGAGGCAGTCGAGTTCGGAGAGCCAAGTCGAGCGGTCGAGAGAGGTGAGAAGGAAGCAGCGAGCAGCTAGCAACGTCACAGTACGTCTTGTACTAAGTGAACTCCGATTTCTTCAGCGACCGGGAGTTGTGTTGAGGCTAAAGTCGATTAGCCTCTCACACAGTGAACTCCACTGCTCTACACTCGTTTGGGCGAGTGTTGAACGACATTTAACCTGTTTAGACGACGGGTTGCCAGTTTCGACCAACGACAACACGTCAGGTTTGGTCGAAACCTGACTCCCCATTGGTAGGCCACCAGTGGGACATCGAGGCGAGAAAGGACATCTGGGAAGGTGTGGAAAAGCCTTTCCCGCAACTCCGCGGCCGATCCGGACCCCAGGAGGACAGCTGGTGCCCGGCAAGTAGGACTTAGGAAAGTTCAGAGGGCTGGCCGCCGCAGCGCACTAGTCCAGTGCGGGATCGCAAGAGGACGTCCGGGAAGGTGAGGAAAAGCCTTTCCCGCAACTCCGCGGCCGATCCGGACCCCAGGAAGACAGCTGGTGCCCGGCAAGTAGGACTTAGGAAAGTCCAGAGTGCTGGCCGCCGCAGCGCACTAGTCCAGTGCGGGATCGCAAGAGGACGTCCGGGAAGGTGAGGAAAAGCCTTTCCCGCAACTCCGCGGCCGATCCGGACCCCAGGAGGACAGCTGGTGCCCGGCGAGTAGGACTTAGAAAAGTCCAGAGTGCTGGCCGCCGCAGCGCACTAGTCCAGTGCGGGATCGCAAGAGGACGTCCGGGAAGGTGTGGAAAAGCCTTTCCCGCAACTCCGCGGCCGATCCGGACCCCAGGAGGACAGCTGGTGCCCGGCAAGTAGGACTTAGGAAAGTCCAGAGTGCTGGCCGCCGCAGCGCACTAGTCCAGTGCGGATCGCAAGAGGACGTCCGGGAAGGTGTGAAAAGCCTTTCCCGCAACTCCGCGGCCGATCCGGACCCCAGGAGGACAGCTGGTGCCCGGCAAGTAGGACTTAGGAAAGTCCAGAGTGCTGGCCGCCGCAGCGCACTAGTCCAGTGCGGGATCGCAAGAGGACGTCCGGGAAGGTGTGGAAAAGCCTTTCCCGCAACTCCGCGGCCGATCCGGACCCCAGGAGGACAGCTGGTGCCCGACAAGTAGGACTTAGGAAAGTCCAGAGTGCTGGCCGCCGCAGCGCACTAGTCCAGTGCGGGATCGCAAGAGGACGTCCGGGAAGGTGTGGAAAAGCCTTTCCCGCAACTCCGCGGCCGATCCGGACCCCAGGAGGACAGCTGGTGCCCGGCAAGTAGGACTTAGGAAAGTCCAGAGTGCTGGCCGCCGCAGCGCACTAGTCCAGTGCGGGATCGCAAGAGGACGTCCGGGAAGGTGAGGAAAAGCCTTTCCCGCAACTCCGCGGCCGATCCGGACCCCAGGAGGACAGCTGGTGCCCGGCAAGTAGGACTTAGGAAAGTCCAGAGTGCTGGCCGCCGCAGCGCACTAGTCCAGTGCGGGATCGCAAGAGGACATCCGGGAAGGTGTGGAAAAGCCTTTCCCGCAACTCCGCGGCCGATCCGGACCCCAGGAGGACAGCTGGTGCCCGGCAAGTAGGACTTAGGAAAGTCCAGAGTGCTGGCCGCCGCAGCGCACTAGTCCAGTGCGGGATCGCAAGAGGACGTCCGGGAAGGTGAGGAAAAGCCTTTCCCGCAACTCCGCGGCCGATCCGGACCCCAGGAGGACAGCTGGTGCCCGGCAAGTAGGACTTAGGAAAGTCCAGAGTGCTGGCCGCCGCAGCGCACTAGTCCAGTGCGGGATCGCAAGAGGACATCCGGAAGGTGTGGAAAAGCCTTTCCCGCAACTCCGCGGCCGATCCGGACCCCAGGAGGACAGCTGGTGCCCGGCAAGTAGGACTTAGGAAAGTCCAGAGCGCGGGGCGCCGCAGCGCACTAAACCAGTGCGGTACCGGAAGGGGACCTCTGGGAAGGCCAGGGAAAGCCTTTACCAGAGCTCCGCAACCAACCCGGACCCCGGGAAGACACCCGGTGCCCAAAGACTAGGACTTAGTCCCGACACGAAACCCTTTTTCTCGACTGACACCGCAAAGTTCCTATTCCCTTCATTCCGCGACCAACCCTGTTTGGCAGTGCGAAAGCACGGCCCCTCTTTCCTAAAAGAGGGAAACATTCCTCCAAAGCGCTCAAAACCCTGTTTCAACCCCCAACCCGAGCGAGGGTGGTTGACGGACGCCCCACCGAGACTCCCGTCCCCTGCCGCGGCCCTCCCCAGTCGCCGACTGAGTTTAGCCGGCCCAGAGCGACACTGGGAACTCTGATAGAGAAAGGTGTGGGCAAAAATCTACTCAGAACATGAAATGAAAGATAATTTAATGCTCTACAATCTCGTGATTAGCACATTCTTGTTTCATTAATTTTTGAAAAGTTATAAGACTTGAAAGAGCGAAAAAATGGAAGAAAAACTAGTTTTTCGAAAATGCATCACTTTAGAACATAAATATCTCGAAAAGTATCGGATTTATCGAAAACCTCTACTAGACACAACTTGTAGGAAATTGATTATGCTTCATTTTTAGTTGATTATCTTCAGATGTGTTGCTTTCAAATAGGAATCAACGATACTTTGGTTTCAAATCAAACTGAATAGACTTTACAATCAGTGTTTTTCAATAGAATATAAAGTTTTGAACAAATTATACTAATGTAGCATTCTTTTTTAATTCAAAATGTGTTCTATGGCTTATATTCATTTTAGAATTAGTATTAGATATTAAAAATTAAAATGTTGAAATATCGTTTCCAATATAAAGTATTATAACTGTGCATATTCCATTTTCAATTTCAGGCTATAGCAGCAGGCACAACTTACTTGGTGATTCTAGTGCAATTTCATTCTGGATAATTTTGAACAGTTTAATTCGATTTAGGTGAAGCTAATTAGATTAGATTGTGTTGACAACTTATTTGGCCCTGCTTGACACATCACATAGTCTAGTCATCATCTTAGAAGATTCAAAAATCGAATCTAGAATATTATAATGTAAAAATAGTGGATTTACAAAATAGCACACTCAATAATTTTAACTTTTGAGCAGAACATTACTGAGAAAATAAATTCCATACTATATAGTGATCACAACATAAAAGTCTAATCAATTAATATTTATTTATAGAGTTTAAATCAGATAACTGATTTCAAACTGTGGTTTGTCTTTTATCGAAGTGTTAGAAGATAAATTGGAGAATCTAGAAGAGTTTATAATACAAATATATAGTTTTACTTTGTCTGCACAAGATTATTTGAAGTTTTAAATGAAGCTGTAGATTATTAGGTTGATTTGTCTCTGATATTAATTAGGGAGGGTAAGTGAGTTGTAAAATGTGAAGAGAACTGTAAATTTATGAGTAAGTTAAGCATCTAATAAAAATACGAATTATAATAACACGTAAAGTTACCAGTGAAAATTTGAATATGCACAATCTACATCACATGAGTCTTTTTAATAAGGATTCAATTGATTTGCAATATTATTACTTATAGACCTACTATCTATATCAATTTTAAAATAAGAATACATATTTCATTGTCATTAATAAACGCTTCAATACAAATCTAGTCCAATTTTTATTTTTTTAACCTGAATTTCTCTAATTATTGGTTTAATGCGAAAATTAATGTTATTATAAGGAAAGGCTGACAGTTTCAACAAACTTTTCATAAATTTAGTAACGGTATGTATTCAAATAAAAAACTGTAGATCTATTCAAAAATTTAATGAAGGAAAAATATAAATTACAATTGATATATTTACAAAATTAGATTGATGATGTAGAACGATAATAATTTACAAACATAACTTACATACTTTTACATTTTGTGAGATTCATAGTACATGCTGTTCATCACAAATCAAAAAGTAAAATTTTATTTATATTGGGATGCTTAGATGACTTTCATGAAAGTAGAAATTTTGTTCGAAACATTATATATATAAAGCTTCTCAATTTTAATAGCTTGATCAATATTGGTTAAGCGTAATACATGACATAATATGACAATTTTTCATAAATAGTAATTGATTTTGATGGTTCCATTCTTCAATTTTGATGATATTTCAAAATTTTGATTGAGAAATCTTTAAAAAATAATAATAAACTATTCGTGAATAAATACTGAACTTATCTGGGTTGTTAATTGGTGTGAACTACTATTTTGCCAGTTGTACAGGTAAGTCAATAATATTAAACGGTCAAATCAGTCATTGGAGTTACGTTCTCTACAGAATATTGAGTAAACTTACATTCAATTTTTTACAATCGTAACATCATTTAGTTTTCCAGAGTATGAGATGTACACCGACTACATGAATAACAATATGAATTTTAATAACACGCAAAATGCTAAAATGAACACAAGTATTCTAATAACTGTCCAAAAATAGGTAACTTTATAGCTGAAAACCTATCTAAAAACAGACAAGTAATGCGTTCTTAGTCAAAATGTCTTTCTCCTTCGATTAGTCGTCATTTTTATAACAATTCAAGTCTCAAATCACGATTTACAGATAAAATAAAGCTTATTACAATAACGTCTTAATTTACAGTCTAGTTAGCCATCAATAGACTTGTCAAATTAAACAAAGACAAAAATCTCCGTCATATTCATTACAATAAATAGGATGTTTCTAGTATGAATAAATACATTTGTAGAGGAAAGGGTAAATATGTTATTTGATAGGCATTATCGATAAAGTTGCTTTGTAGAGCCGTATGTGGAGAAAATAACGACTAAAATTCAGTCTAAATAATATTTAGGACAGAAAAGGTAGGAACAAGTCATTCTTGCATATAACGACAAAGTATTGCTATATTATCCAACTTAGTATTTATCAGTTTGGAATTTGAAAAATCAATAACTTACTTTAAAAACATATTATTTAGCGCCCACCACTGTATTTTTAGAGTCCAATGAAAAATTTATAATTCTCTAAACGTCATAAATAATAATTTATGTATTTATTCTTTTCAAATAAAAAAAAATTGTTTTGACAATTTTAGATTTATTACAGTAATAATTATTATGATTTAAAAATTGTTTTTTATGAAATTGGATGAAGCATACATGAAATTGAAGTTTATTTCTCATCATCATAAGAAACGTTACTGTACCTAATGTTTATCTCGTAGGTATGTGGAAAGAACGTCAAATCGGGTTAATCAAATTCATTCAATTTTCTGTTTCTAAGAATGCTGAAATTTTAGAATTTAAAAATTTATTTAGAATATTCAATTATTTGAAATTAACGGTTTTTTAAATTGATTTATCATAAACATATTTCAAGGGTATGGTATGTACATGGAAATTCATGCAACATGGATATTAATTATTATTCCTATTCAAGAAAAGTAAAGTATATCTCGAGTCTACAGTTTTTGTATTCCCAAAAATTTTACAAAACATTGAATTAAATATGACATCTATTTTCCCACGAATAATTTTTATCAAAGAGGTCAGTACCTACCTTACCTACAATAGTCATGAATCGATCAATTGTTACCTAACTGATTAAAGATGGGTAATATTGTTACAGTATTATTATTATCATGTTTAATAATTTTTATATTTGATAGAAAAATAAAACTTTCATTATCAATATAAATCATGCGTTTTAAGGGTTTACAACTTTCCTTACATTTTTAGTACAAAACGAAATAATAAATTATTTTCGTTAAAAGGTTTCATGTTGAAAGATGAAAAGTCATTCTTCATGCAGGAAAAACATTGAAATATAATTTATCATTTAATTCTTTTTCTAAAAACAAGTATTTTGCTATGAAATTACCATGAAAATTGTACTAAATACAGTTTTCTGTTTAGAATGATGAAAATAATAAATTAGCTTAAGACTGAATGTCAAGGATTAGCTTTTATAATAATATTCTCTCACATATTGAACTGGCATTTATAAAATAATAAAATTACGTAACACAATCACGTGTGACTGTTATTCAATTAATGAAATGAATGGCAGTACGGTATTTGACAAAATGATCTGCCATAGCCTACTAATCTACCTTCTTTGTAGTGAACTCCACGATAAATCGATAATAATATAGATTTATAAAAATGGAAGTATCATTATAAGAATAAAAACTTCACTTTAAAAACTGTAGAAATTTGAGTAGAAATGTGAAAATAAAATGAACATTCAACAGCATTGTTTGAAGACTAGAAGTATATTATAGTATTTGGCAATTTCTAGTCTTTCTCAATTCATTGTCTAGGACAGTGCAAGAGTATGATCATTAATACAGTTGTAAATCATAATTCAAATACAATTAAACTTAATTAGTCTGATTTAACTCCATGGTAACTTTTAAATTGACTGTATCGCTTATTTGAATCATGAATGATAAGATGATAATGAATGTAGCAATACATGTGATTTTAATATTTTATATTAATTAAATACATATTAATAAATAGGTATAATAATTAAGTTGAATAGGTTATATATCATTTTTTTAACTGCAGAACTACAGATAATAGACAGCTGAGCATGATCTGTTATGAATACACTCAAACTTACAAGTTTCAATAGAAATATACATCACAGTCTTTTGACAATAATCATATCAACGATACATTAAGAAAAGCTTAGTTGTATTTATAATATTTATTAGAAGTACTTCGTAGAATTTTTATTTTCACGCGTTTAAATTTATTTTATATAATATTAACATGCAATTAATTATCTATTATTAGTCTTGATAAAGCGTTTGGAAATCTGTGCTTGACATTGATTAAATATTAATTAGACATGTATTGTTTGCTAAGGAGGGGGAGCATTGGGGAGATATAGGAGGGGGAGGTATATAAGTATATCACAGGTATAGATATTATGACAATAAATTCTCTGCAAAGTATGAAGTCATAACATGAATTCGGTGAGATACTGAATTATAAAGATATAGTTAGAAGATCAACGATTCTTGAATAATATCCTGTTTTTAATAAGAGTCCAACTAAGAAAACACTGCATATACATTCGAAAAATATTCTGGTAGTTTATAAGTCAAATGTTGCCTACAATAATGAATAGAACTTATCAGAAAAATAATTCGAAACGAACTACGTAAGACGAAACGTTTGATAGAGGATAATTTGATAGTTGAAAACAAAATATACTAATATAAATATAAATTTTGACAAAATTACATGCAACATAAGACTGGAGAAACCTATACAAAAGTAGACCAATTTTCAGTGATGAAGTTGAGAAAATAACGTCCCATATTGTAATAGCGTTCTAATATCAATAGCGTTCATCAACATCAATATGAAATGTATTAAATGATCTGCCTCAATATCACTCACGTTCACTGCTTCACAACAAGCAAGTTAATTTTTCTTGAATAGTAAAATTGTTAATAATATTCAAAGCATTTATCAACTTTCATTAATCGAATAATGATTTACGGTGTTCTGTATTTTTGCCCAGCACTATAATCATGTTAATATGATATTTAAACGTTCATCAGCTTTCGAAGAAAAATGTGTGACACATATGCCATCATAATGTCATCTTCACTGCTTCACAAAATGAGAATCATGTCCTATTTATAATGATATTAAATCATTCATATACTTCCTATATGAAATGTCCTGACATTTTGTTTATGATGACATAATATTATTTAGAATAGAAAGCATTCATTAACTTAAACTGTAATATAGAATGTCTGACGTATTTATCTGCCCCAATATCACTGCTTCACTGCTGCACAGAATGAAAATTCCAACCCCGTATATTGTTATAGTAAGATTCACTTTACTGATAGAATTTGTTTCATGAATAACACCGACGCGTTCATTCAATCCATGCTGATAGTTGCAAGTGAATCTCACTATGTATACAGTAATAATAAGTGGTGATGAAATTTCAATTTCCGAAGCCCAACTTGGGTTTGGCGGGCATACGCAGCGTGATGGACACGGGGCGGGGGTGGAATCAGGCCTGCGGAATAGATATGACGACTGCATCGGCTGACAGCGAGCTGGGTTCCAGGATGGCGGGCAGACCGGAAGTGGCCGGTGCTCCGGAAGTGATGATGTCAGCCGCCTGATTACTTCCGGCATTGGAGCGCGATTCGGCCAGCTGATGAAAGAACAGCGAGCGTAATGAAGAGACAGTCCTGCAATCAAATCGATGCCATGTTACAATCAACTGTCACTGACTCAACAAACGAGCAATTGATTGTCGTTCTAATGTTTAGTCCACACTCTTGCCAAGTCGCTTGCCAAATGGTCAACATGAGCGGCTCGCCATCCATTTCACAATGTGAACAGGAGACAACCAGCCCATTAAGATTAGTGATAGGAAGCCACTCGCCCTCGCTTGGCTTGCCTTTGCTCGTCTCGTCTCCTCAAAAATCGGAGCGAAAGCAAGTGAAGGCAACTGGTAGCATAGTAGTCATCCACACTCTCGCGCTCGTCGTCATTTGTACGCAATCGGCAAGAGTGTGGCGCCGGCATAAAAGTGACAGTCATAATATGGTTCTAACACCTTCAACAGACATAACTGAGGACTTGTACACTGAATCAATATTACTTATTATGGGGAAGGAAATCACGACCTATATAGAGATATAGACATTATGAGAAAATGGTTTCTAAGAAAACTTTGTCAAACCTCTTCTAACTCTGTAAGGTTGATAGTAAGTTGAGGATGATTCCAAACAAGATTTACGTGCTGTCACTTTGTTAGGTTGGCAGTAAGTTGAGAATACACACGTATATTAAAAACAAAGACGTTATAATTAAAATCAAAGACGTATTAAAAACCACCAAAAAATTAAACAGGACACTGCTGCCTCAATCATTGGTTTCTTCTGTTTGTTATTTAAGATCAGTTGTTTCTTCTGTTAGTTATTTAAATCAGTGGTTCCTAATATAAGTGAGGGCCTGAACACACAGAGAGGACAGAGAGGGATCATAGCGGTCTTAGGTAGGCCAATCTATACCAACCTCCTCCTCTCCAACCTCTCTGATCCAATATCGCTCCCCGTAGCCCATATTCTCTAAAATTATTTGTTTTTCAAATTTGACAATGTGATGGATCTATTGTACTTGCACTACGAACCTTGATGAATTAGCTCCACTAGCACTGGGCTCAGAACTGCTATTATGCTTTCTGGAAGATTTGCAGTGTCCTCTTTCGGCGTCTATGAAACTGACATTATCGTCAAATCGAACTCTCTCCAGTCCAACCTCGTCACCGCTATCACTTGTCTGCAAATTTAAAAATAATTGATAAATTTCAAGATAATATATCTGCTAATAACAATGTTTCTTGTTTATAACTTTGATAAAAGTTTTCTCATTATCTGATACAATATGAATTGTTCATTCTTGTTAATAATGATCAAGTATATTTTATTTGTCATAAAAATATATTTATTATGATTATTGTAAAAATTTATACATTATTTTCATAATAATAGACTATTAATAATAATATAAATATTTTTTATTTTGGTAATTCATTATATTTCCACATGATCTAAAAATCTGGTGTGGTACACTCACACAACTTTCCTTGCTCATTGAACTGGGAGCCTCATTCTTAAACGACAATAATTTAGAGAAATAACATAATGACGATTGGCGGCAACATAATTATTTGAAACTACGATCAGACTACTGTATATGTGTGTATATAATAAATTGTTTTCAGAGTACTTTTTCCTTTGTGTAAATTGTGAAATCCGATGATTTTTTAAAAGTCGTCAAAACAGCTGTTCTACAGATGAAATGTCTCGACTATGTGTTATTTTCATAGACTGCTCTACCTACCTACCTCATGCACGAGAAGGAGGTTACAAAGTCCATTTCTCAAGGATGGGGTGAACCCCCCATTAGTTTCCCAAAAAGGAGACTCATGCCAGTTGATGGAGCTGACAAATAACTATACAGAGTATGAATTTGAATAAATTAGTCAAGTAATTTTTGAGAAAATCGTGAAAAACTGGTTTTTCAGTAATTATCCGCCATTTTTCTCGAGAATATTACGCAGCTCCTGCAATTTTCCTAGAAATGAGACTCATGTCAGTTGATAGGGCTTATAATAGCTATCCATGGTATGAATTTAAAGAAAATCGTTAGAGCCGTTTTTGAGAAAATCGTGAAAAACTGGTTTTTCAGTAATTATCCGCCATTTTTTCCGCCATCTTGAATTGAATTTTATTGAATTTCTTATTGTCGGGTCCTCATTGTATAAGGACCTTAAGTTTAAAATTTCAAGTCAATCGGTTAATTAGGAATGGAGTTATCGTGTTCACAGACATACACACATACACACACCACACAGACCAACACCCAAAAATCATGTTTTTGGACTCAGGGGACCTTGAAACGTATAGAAAACTTGAAATTTGGGTACCTTAATTTTTTTTGGAAAGCAATACTTTCCTTACCTATGGTAGTAGGGCAAGGAAAGTAAAAACAAGCTAGCAATTTTGCGAAGGTAGAATAATAAAATAGAGCTATAAGCTTTGTCTAAAGTGGGACAAGGTTGGCAAATCAATGTTAATCGAAGCTGACCTTATAAGGTAAATTTCACTACTTAATACAGTATATTTTATAATTTATTATTCTATAATAATTGTAAAGCATTCTGGCTGACCTGTCTATCAAGCGGCAAGCGCCTCCTCGCCACTCGACGCATGAGTCCTGAGGCGAGTTCCTCGAGTGAGCTGAGTGATGCCTCGAGTGGATCATTGCGCAAGTCTCCTGCGCATGGGGTGGGGGTAGCCCCTCCCCCCTCTGTGCTGCTGCTCCCCGTCGCTGTGCGGTAGTTGGAAAGTGAGCCGTTGTCTATCTGCTCAAACAATTATTACAATTTATTGTTATACATCTTATTATACATCATTCAAGTTACAAACGTAACAATATTGCAATAAAAACTGGTACAAAACTTCTTCTGTTCCTAAATTTTCCCTAATAAATTGACCAATGTAGAGTAGTGGCTGCTCCTCTTAAGGTTGCACAACCCCCAACAAATCAGACAATAGAAAGAGACTTTCCTCTTTTAAAACATCCTAATAAAACCTCAATTTGATGGTAAAATTATTTTCTTAATTCCGGCAAAATTCGTACAGCAAAAAGCCAGAACAGATAGTCCAACATTTCGAATTTGCGCGGTCCGAAGAAAGAACGCATAGAATTTGCGTTCGCATAGAATCGTGAGCGCTTAAGTACAAGCGGCAGTAAAAAAATATATTTGTGCTATTGTATTCCCAGGCTTATAATATCAGGACTTTCTATTTCTAATGTATTGTTTGAATCTTGTAACTTATTCATTTCCTTGTTATCTCTTACAGTGACTTGGAATTTTGTTGAAAAAATGATATAATTCAAGTTCTATGTAATGACTATTCAATAATCCGTATTTATTGCTTTCTTATTCACTATGAAAGTTAGGATTGATATTTGCAACCTCTTAACTATTTTTACACCAGCCGCCACTGATGTAGAGTTATTCCACTTTCAATTAGGCTACAAACTACACTATAGTAATTAATACAGTGATGATACGGTCAGACAGTGAAATTCAATTTAAACTATCAGTATTCTTTTATAAAATATATCAATGTTTCACGTTCAAACAATGCTGACAGTTGAAAGTGAATTTCACTACAGCTGCATGCGTGTTGATATTCTGTAAATAGGAAAATTCGCAAGAGAAACAGTTTTGTGTAAATCCTTTCCCAACCATTGATTTGACCTGTACAGATCATCAACTTTTCAATATAAAAGTTTATGTTGAGAGGAAACAGTAGATGTTAGTATACTAACGCCATCCACTAGTGTAACGTAATCGTGTGAGGAACCTTCTCTATACAATTTTGATATTATACAATGTAATTCTCTTCTTAAGAATATCATTCAATTAAAATTAATTTCAAAACGTTTCCTCTGACATTATCGACAGTGAAACAGTTGAAAACCTGATGGTTAGTGCTATTAGCTTCCAACGCAGGTGTGCAATCAAAATCTGATCACCTGTCAATCGTAAATATCCGTTAAAACATCATGTAAGTGGCTAACCAGAGCAAGGTAAATCAAAAGGATAAGACCATTTTTATGTGAGGTTGAAACATGAATGTAACCAGCGAACGAAACGTATAATAATATGGTGTCTATTATTTGTACTTTTCCTTTTTCTCTGGGCGTTTCTTTAGTTTCAAATAGTTTAATATAACGTGAATATGGAATATGATATTAAGTAAACTGTATTCAACTTCTAAACTGTCATCTTGAAATGAGAAACTGAATGGTCAGATAGATTGACTTTGAAGGTTTGTTCATGTATTAGGCAGACCACTAACGGCAGGACAAGCACGATACACAAGTGGCCATACATTGTTGTGTCTTAACAGCAAAAGGCTTCGAGCTAAATTTTTTGATACCAGGTTTTCGTACCTCCGATTTTTTGATGTTTATTTCTTCTTCTCTATCTGAGGTTGAATTTTATTTCTATAATAATAATTATTTGTAATTTTCCAGTGGTTTATTTAAAGTTATTGGTTGTTTATTTTATGTTGAAAGCCTCTCGCTGATGACAAAACATGCATGTTGACCCTATCCCAACCTTCCCCGCATGTAAATATAATATAATATACTGTATATATTTTCAAACGAAATAGATCATTTTGAATTGAAAAACCTTTTCTATTTACCTTGAAGTTAAGGACAGATCCGGCGAGGGCACGAGTAGAGGCTGCTCCATCGTCGGCCAGTGACTTGTCCTCGGAGAGAGAGAGCGAGGTGGTCGCCGACGCCGTCTCACTGCTCATGCTCAGTCGCTGACTCGACGCCACCTCTGCTTGCACGTCCAGTCTGAATCACCAACAAATTCGGTCAAGTACAACGAAATAGGAATAGAGAAAGATAATCTCTAACAATTTTTTTTTTTTGAAAATATAATATTTATAGCATAAGTAGAATAGATAAAATGTGAAATGGATCTAATTTAGACACATTTTTTTGAAAATATATTTATAATATAAGAATAATAGATAAAATGTGAACTGGATGTAATTTAGACACTGATACTTAAAAATTGAAGATCGACTTCTGAATTTATTGTATTTTAAAAAATTGTATATATGTACAATTTCCAATTTAATCTTTTGTGATTGTTTTGCAATAAATTATTCAAATTTATAATATTCGATTTGCAGTTACTGTTATAGTTAGTTACTGTTACTCGATAGTAGAGTCCTGCTTTCCAATCAATTTTTGTTCTTCTGTTATGTTGAGTAGAAATATAATAATTTATTATGGGATGAGAATATTCAAACATTGGCAGACTGCAAGAAAATGATATCAATGGTTCTTTATGGGAGGATTCACATATTGGTATATTGCAATGTGAAGAGCTATAAAAACTCCTTTTTCTTGAAGCCGTTCTCGGGATTTGCCGTTTCGTGTGAAGCCGATTTTACAAATAATCTAGTTAAGCGTACATTTTCGTTTGTGCGTAAATTTCCGCAGTCGACGACGACATGCATTGTTGACATTCATACTGTCCAAATTTAAAATGTGCTAAAACAGCTGATCAAATAACATTTCATTATTTGTGTTTATTATTCAAGAATCGAACATTTCTAATAATATCAACATACTGCTATTCAAAAGTATAAAAACGTATAAACTCAACCTCCCCCATTAAAACATAATTGAACATAATCTTTTACAGACAATCTTTTACATAGGGTTATTTAGACAAATTGAAATCTACCCAATCTGAGATCCTCACCCTGACGTGGTCGATGACAGCATTTACACACAAACGAAACCCCAGGTTTAGATGTAATTTTTTCAGGTTCACGGCATCTGCTGTATTTTACGAAATACGAAACATACATCGGTCTTGTGCCTAAACAGCCTATTTAAATCTATTATTTTTTGGAGATACCAGTGCAGCTGGCTGGCTTCTATTTCTGCTATTTGATCTGAAGAAAAACATTTGTGGTTTTGTTTTTGGGATATTGGATGACTTATATAAAATCCCTAGTCGACTTTGGATATTTTCGAATGCACCGGCCTCAGAAAAATAGCTAAGTTGCAAAATCCATTCTCCACTTCTCCAGGAATTGATAAATCAAGTGATATTCACACTACTTGCAGACGAAATAGAGTATTGTACTTTCAGCAAGTGAAATTTATTATTAGACTACTGATTCACAAATTTTGTCCTGGTACACATTTTTTTGGAAATATGATATTTATAATATGAGAAAAATAGATAAAATACTGATACTTAAAAATTGAAGATCGACTGAATGCATTATTGTCTTTTGTATAATAGTTACTCGCGCTTTCGCGCTCGGCAGGGGGCTTCGCCCCCTGCACCCCCAGTAGGATGGTTTAGCAGCCTCCGCGCTCCGGCTGGGAGTTATTAGTTAATAATTAGTAGCTTATTATTTTGCATCTCACTAAGCTGTTTGATTTTGTTATCTTGTTACTTTTTTGCAACTTAGAGTGGCTTCTCGCACCCCCTCCGCCATCGCTCCTTATCTCTCCAGTCATCCTCTCGCAAACCTTCCAAATCTCTTCCAACATATTTCCTTATTCGATCCATATTTTCGTATTACTTATCATTGTAAATATTGTGAATTGTATAAATAGAATTTTGATTTGGAATATGCCCAGTGTCCCATGCTTATCACGCCATATAATATAAATGTTAAAATGTAACACTTTGTCTGTGGCACCAAACAGAAAAGATAGCATGAGAAGATATCCCATGGTATAGGACGTTTATGCTTTCAATTTCACTGTTAACTCAAGCCGATATAGTCCTACAGTGAGGTCCACGTTATAATGGCAGTGTTTGATTACCAATGGTATTGCTATCCTTGTCTATCATTGATCAAAGCGGATAGTGCTATCTCTTTCTCGCTTTGCTCTGTTGCCAGATCGTCTTTTAACAGTGTAGAATTAAAAATTAATTATATTTCATCTTAATTATGGAAAGTGTTTATTGAATTATTGAAAAATATAATTTCTTGCTTAGAATATAATTGATCATTTTAAATGAGAATGAACAGTTAATATTACATCAATAAACCTGTATCAGCTACCGTCTATAGAAGGCATTGACAAGACTGAGGATCGGCAACGTTGCTCTCCAATCTTTCTCCACTGCCATTATAACGTGGACCTCATTACAGTAGTTCTTTATCGTGAAGCTATACTGAAGCTAGTATAGAACCAGAAGCTAGTACTGTGCCGTTCTTTCACTCTCACCCGGCTAAAACAGTAATAAGACAGCAGTCGACAGTAATCGGCTTGAAATTTGGAACATAAACGACCTATACCATGGGATGCTATCTGTGATGTCGATGGTGGTACTGGCACTGACCTGTTTGCACCAGCTATGCTTCCGGTGAGGCCGGCCAGACTGGCGGATTCGCGATCGGCGTCCCTCTCGCCCAGCTGACTGCCACTGCCCAGCGACAGCGACACCTCCCCTATGCTCGGGTTGCCTCCCGGGTGGCTCACTGTGTCACCATCTGCCACAAAACACACCATAAAACACTACACAATAATGGCAATTTCATCAATTTACACACAAATATCGGGGCACCGAGCTTCGCTCGTTATTTATTTATTGATAAACAGAACTCAATTCTTTAAAATGATTGGGAAAGGACTAACAGGCACAGCCCAAAACTGTTTCTTCCCCGAATTTTGATTTATACACTATAACTATTCTAAAAAGTAGGTTATGTTCCATACACTTGAATTCAGGTCAAATTTTTAGTCCAAATATTTGAAAACATGAAAGTCCTAATTTAGATTGTTTACATACCAAATTGAATAACAAAATAACACTCACTAATCACTTAGAACTGTAAAATAATGATTTACTTTGAATATTATGATATATACCATCTCATGTCAACAAATCAGTTTATTTTGATCGAGTCAATTAAAATTTCTAGATTTCTCGCGAGATACGGTAAGCTAATTGATTACACAGCTGATCTCCCACACAGGCACATGCATATTCTGTTATCGACAGACGACGAAATTATCATCTGTTTTTCAAAGGATGAATTATCGTTTTAATGTCGTTCAGCGAGTTTTCCCAAGGATGAGACCTAATGCAATCGAATTTTTATATCATAAACCTACTATGTTCCAAATTACGTGAAAATCGTTAGAGCCGTTTTCGAAATCCGTTGAACATAAATAACCAGATATAAATATAAATAAATAACCAGATATAAAAATACAGAAATTGCTCGCTTAATAAAATAGGATAACAAAGATTAAAATATAATATGATTGATATTGATAGTTGTTTTTAATCGGATACATGTGATTATAGTTTATGCAAATGTTGTATTATAAGAGTCTTCAAAGCATGAATTGGATGTGAATATTATCTCGTCATAAAAGCATGAATTGGATAAGAATATCTCACGAGTGCTTTGAAATCCGAATACATAGTATGAATTATAGACTTCGCCAATTCTACATACAGCATTTCATGCAATTGACATTGAAAGATAACTAATAGGAAACATGTGATAGTAGTTTATGCAACGGTTGTATTATAAAAATCTTCAAAGCATGAATTGGATGTGAATATCTCACGAGTGCTTCAAAAATCTGAATACATAGTCTGAATTATAGACTCCACCAATTCTAAATAGCATTTAATGCAGTTGACATTGATAGATAACTAATCTCTTATCTCTTTTAGGGGATGTCTCTTTTAGGTTTAATTACTTGTAGTATCCTAAAACATTAATTATTATCATTTTACGTCTGTAAGAAATATTATATTGTAATTAATAATTATTATTGCTCTGTTTCTTTTGTTTTCGTAATATGATATGGTTTAGTGCTTATTAATGGTTGAAATTGTTTTGTTCTTTAATTGTGTTTTATCATTATCATATCTATCATTGTATATTTAAGTATATGGAATTGTAGAGAACTCGTTCCTCACACACAGGCTTTGCACATGTGAGGAACCTTCTTCAAGTTTTTTATATGTATATTGCTTGTACTTTCTAAGAAGAAGAATAATTTCTCTGATTGCCAATGAATTGCAACCAGAGGAGTTTATTGACAAAACATATACATAATTGTTATATTATACATTCAAAATTGCTAATACTAAACTTATTCTAATTATGAATAAAGATTAAATTCAATTTCAATAGATAACTAATTGGATACATGTGATAGTAGTTTATGCAAGTGATAGTGGTTGTATTATAAGAATCTTCAATGCATGAATTGTATGTAAATATCTCATGAGTGCAACACTATTTGATAAGATGGTCGGAGACTCACCGTTAGGTTTGTTGGCCATGACTGTCATGATTTCGTTTTCGTCGTCGAACTCGAATCGCACGCCGGCGCTGGAGGTGGAGACGCCGCACCCGCCCGACCGGCACAGCGACACCGGCACCACGCCATACACGTAGAACAGCAGGATCGGCACTCCGATGCCCACCGCCAGGCCTGCCAACACCGGCGAGATCAGCACCTGCAACACACACCAAACAAGCCGTTCAGAAAAGCAAGTCAATCATGAGACTATATTGGTACTAATAGATAATACTATTGGTAGGCGCTATAAGTACTAATAATACTATTATTGGTACTAGTAGTACAATTATTAGTACTATTATATACAATAAGTTTAAAATATAAAATTAAAATATTTGATTCCCAACTTTATTTAAGAAATTAGTGTTGTCTTACCATCTATTGGTACCAGCTTGTTCTAATACTTATATTACAGCTAGTACATTAATTATTATTGGTACTATTAATACTAGCTAGTAGGCTACTATAGATAGATATCACCATAAGACAACACTCAATTCATTGAATAAAGTTGGGAATCAAATATTTCAATGTCGAAAATCATAACATAGACCAGACATTATTAGAATAATATGTTTAGAAAAGCACGCAATCATGAGAATATATTGGTACTAATAGATACTAGTGGTAGGCTACTATTAGTACTAAAATAGTACTTTTATTGGTACTAGTAGTACAATTATTAGTACTATTAAATTACAGTATAATCATTGCTAGTGCTAGCTGGTACTAATAGATGATAAGACAACACTGAATTCATTGAATAAAGTTGAGGATCAAATAATTTAATTGTATGTCTAAAATCATGAACATAACCAAGAAATTATTATAAGAATATGAATGAATATAATCAATCTATATTTATTATAACTACAACAAGCTTCGCTCTCTTGAAAAATAAAGGCAGTCATTCTATTCTATTCTACAAAAAATAATTCAGTCACGAGACAAACGTCGACTGCCCTTATTCTGCTGCAGAAATATCAACTTGTTCTCGTCATTGAACTATCAAGACGTATAAGGCGGGTGAAGTTTTGATAAATCGGAATCCCATTTACAAAAATGCAGATTGAGATTAAGCAACACACAATGATGAGATTCGCATCCCACACCAAGAAAGTGGTTTGTCTTCTATGAAAATAATATTCATCTATTCATGAAATCAATACAGATTGATATTGAAGAAGAGTAGAAACAATGCCATAAAAAAGAATTCAAAATACAAGTCAATAAAGAGATTAAAAACTAGAACAAGGCAAGAAAAACCAGACTTCGTATTTTAAGTCAATAAAATTCTAAAATCTGAAACTCTTCGGGTTTATCGGAAATTTGACTCCTTTTTGAAACTTGTAATCTAGAACTGGGACCTAATTGAAGACAGATAATTGAATTTGAGCTCAACTTATCAACATCATTAGCTAAGAAAGGTGTAAATGATTTTTTCTGTGCTACGGCTGGATTTGGCGAAAATTGCAGAACACTCAAGAAAAGACTAAAATTTAGAGGTTTCGGAACATTCTGTAGGAAGCTCAAGAAGGTTGATTTTTTAAATTAAGTAGACTAACTATTCTCCAGAATAATTGCACGAGAAATTAAGTTAGGTACCGTATGCTTTTTCCCGCAAAGGGAACATGGTTGTTTTCATCGGATTCGATTTCTTTGTACTTATCATTATAGAGTTTTGACATTTTTTATTGAAAAGATATGCTTCAATTTATATCTCCATATGTGCGTAAAACACTACTTGATTCAAATCTAACCTTGTTTGAGATTACAAATCCTTTCATAGAACCTGAATTGCTAGTCTGGGTTAAGTGTTAAGATGTATGGTACACTTCAACTCATGTGTCATACATGATATCAAAAGACGTCTTAACGTCTAGAGTCTAGGGAGCTCCTTTGTAAGCTTCATAACATGTAATGAAGGTTGAAAAAGGCCTATATCTTGTAGCTTGCTTCTCTTCAAAGTGAGACATTAATTTGAGCATGAAACGTGACAGTTTACTGAAAGATGTATTCACACAAGATTTATTCAGTATAATATCCTTGACTAGGAAGCATTATAAAATGAATGGCACTAGACCAGTCTGCAACACACACATAATATAATATGACTATTGAGTGAGTAAGATGTTATGTAACTCACTATGATGATCTATATTGCCCATTATGATACATCCTCATTAGAGTAGGATTGCATCTCTTGATGAGACCCACACAAATTGATCACTGCCAGGTATTCTGGTGACAATCATTGATGTGAAACTGTATCCAGCCCTAGTCACAGCCTCAAACAATTTCATCTTGATATAATAATCTACAATGAGAATTTATTTTAATATGGTACTTTAACAATATTGCATGATCATCAAATAATAGCTTTCATAACTAACATCCAATTACATTACCACAATGCATTTTTTTACAATGTCTTGATCAAGATGTAAATTTCGGATTGAAAAATATCAGGCAAGGATTATCATATTTTTTCCACGGTTAAACAGACATTGACCAAAAAGAGTCAAAACACCGCGGAAAACAGAAAAACAGTGGACAAACAGCGGTCTGGTAACCCTAGACATATCCTAGATTTCAATTGATTCTTTCAAGAGCAAGCATATAATTGCCTGATCCTTATTCAATATTAAGAGTAAATTCTGTCTCAAGATGCTGTGTGGAAACAAATAATAATTATATTTTTAATTTTAGATAAAATTAATTATTGATAACATATACATTTTTGTATGATAGTATCAATGAATTTTTCCGTCATTTAGCATAATATTGTCGATCAAAGCTGACGTTGATGACAGTGACAACATATGATGTTGCGCTGATTCAGATGCTGCTGATCAACCAACTGACAGTCACGTTTTATTGATTACAGGTGCAGTACTGCAGGTACAATTCTCTCTCCTGCACTGCTCCAGTACTCACTATCTCTCTTTGCAGGAATTTCCCTCCGCTGCCTGCCTATGCTTGCCTGCATTCACAAAACACCCAAAATCTAAACCCACAAGAAAAACAATTCCACCACGTTTTCTATCTTGTTCTCAATATCAAGCCATCGCCGTTTTCACTTTATTGTTATAGCATTGTGATTAATCCACGCCACCAACAACACGCTAGATAAAGCCAACTTTGCTTTTCAGTAATAAGCCATGTGGTATGAAGAGACAGGTTATTTCGATTGAAGATAGGACAAATTTGACTATTTTCACAAATATGATCAGGATAAGAGGTATAAGTATTCTATGATATTCGTATTATAGTATCGATACATTCATCAATCAAACCTGGAGTTACATTTATCTTGTTTATTTTATTAGCTACTATAAAATCTACAACATGAGGTTAGTTTTTACTTTTACTTACAATTTTTTCTCCATTTGAATTGTACACTAGTACAATAAATAATTAGCCAACTCAAGATCAAGTTTTTTTAGTTCTGTCTCAATTTCACATATGAATGATCTTCAATTAATTTAAAGAAAGATAAATGGTTTTAATTTTATTCAGATTTAGTTTTGGAAAATGCTTTGTATCAAAAAAAAATTATGAAAACATAGGTAATCACTTTGGACTCGAAATCTTAAAAAGTGAATAATTGTGGCTCATGAAGGTTTTACACCCTTTCCATGCGGGCGTATGAAGGATATGATTATAAAAATTGATAGAAACGAGATTAATTAAGATTAAAAACTTAATTCATAAAATTTAGTTTGTGTTAAAAAGAAAGTTGCTTCAACGATATTTTAGAAATTAATTCTACAATTCTAGAGGTAAATTTTCATGTGAACCGCAAACGAAATTTCCAACCTCTAAAAAGGACCGCAATGGGAATTATTATAAAGGGTGGAAAAATGTTTTCCACACTGTTAGACAGGGATTCTTCAGAAATACATTTCTTTATGAAAACCTACTCGTGTTGATCTCATCAACAGAGGATATTTGAACAGCAAATTCGAAAAAGCAATGCGAGAATTTTTTGTAAAGCCATCTGTTGGGAATTACCTCTCCCCGCAGCACCTGAATTCCAACTTCCCAGAGCTTATAAGAGTATGCTTAATCAAAGCTTATAAGCTCAAAAGCTGATCTCTCCCCGTTTGGGCTTATAATTCGAGCTTACTTATGTGAGAGAGGTCCGTATTTGGAACAGCATTACAACTCCCTTGGAAATATAGAGCGCGAAGTGAGGAGAATTTTCTAGAAGATTATACCTGGTATGCTTTTAGCATTAAAAAGAAAAACCTTATCCTAAAAGGGTATAGTGTTTTAAGAGGAAGATGTAGACAGGATCCAATTCAAGTTAATTGGAGTTTGTTCTATGAATATTTTTTCTAGCAGAACATTTCTTCAACATACGATCTGTTAGTAGTCAAGTTAGTAAACTTTATCCAAAAGCTGAAAGTTTTAAACGTGATATCCACTTGAATTACATGAAAAGCATTGATGATACAAAATGAATAAACATAGAAGTCATGGAGACTTCATTATGAGTAAGATAAAAATGTAAGGATATAAAACAAAAATGCAATTGCAAAGACTTTGAGACATTATTCATGAAAATTAATATATTTCATTCATAAAAATTCCTCAAAGTAGATTTATCATTCACCTCAGTAATAATATCGGAGTAACATTTGAGTAAACAACGCTTTTTTTATTATGGGCTTTTATTGGTAGTTTTCTCTGCACCCAAAGGGTGTATGGAGAGGTTCTGCATGAAAAGGAAATAACGGCTTCCTTTATAACAAAAATAAATTCTTTACAATTTTTTTCTATGTTTTTTCATAAAAGAATTTCTCGTCATTCTATGAATATGGTGGCGTTTGGGGAACTGTTTCCTAGGTTTAATATTTACAACAATAGAATGAATACATTAATTTATAAAAAAATCCTTTGAACATCATAATAGTGATGAGGCTCGAATATTTCCACGATAATTCATTTCATCAAATTATTGTCATGCTATCAATACATTCTTGCTAGGGACACATTCCCTTTTGAAATTACAACTCAAGTTTTAAATTTACAACAATAAAATCCAATTAAAATACATTTTCAGGGTGCATTTTTTTATCAAACTTTTATGGATAAATTCGTGCTTCGTGCACGCCCACTTATAAAATGTCAAACCACGATCAATATTTACAATGGAATTCAATTAAAATACGTTTCAAAAAAAAATTTCTTTCAAACTTCCATTGCCATTCTGTAGGGCTTGCAGCACATGTAAATAATTCGTAAACGTAAACGTTGCAATATATCTGGGACCTGGTAGAATCGAGCGGATGATACAGGCGAACAAGTCTATTGAGTGAAGTTGCAAAGGGTGACCTTTACAGAGCGGCGGACGGAGTTACACTTCATTAAACCGAAAAAGAGCGCTTGTCATTATGCGCTCCACTCCACTCCCCTCAGCCAGTTCAGAACAGATCTCTCATCGCTTCAAACTCAACCGCCCCCACACCAACTCACATATTTCATTGTTAACTATAATCATGCCAGCTTCAATGGCTCACCCCTTTTCCACACCTCCACCATCCCCGATAACATCCCGTTCAAACATTTCTCTTATCAGTTCAGAGAAAATTCTGAGCAAAAAAGCAACAAGTTCAAGCACTTGATCGATTGCACAACTTGCAAATCATGTGAATTTTCTTTATAATCTTGCAAACTATGGTAGAGAATGAATATTTTATTAGTTTAGGGTTGTTTGATTAGCAAAAGTGTGTGCTTAATTGCATAGCTGGGAAAATCTTGATGGATGAGAAAATTCTTGAGAAAAAAAGGAATTTCCAATATATAATAATATACAAGGGTGGGTGAAAAGTCCGAGAACGGCTTAATATCTCATACACAAAAGTCATTTGATTGTGGGTGTGATTGGGGAACCTACTCAAATTGAAAATACTACTTTACCAAGACTTCAAAAATCTGGTCCGCCATCTTGGAACCGCCATATTGGATGCAACTTTATTTTTTAAATAGGAAGGTGGTTATGCGATAGATGATTTCGATACGAAATTTCAAGAAAAAAGAATGGTGAAAACCGCACATCGATATCTCAAACCGTTCAGAAGATATTCACATTATTAATCAATACTATTCAAAGCAGAAAGGAGAGAAAAAGCCACACCCACCATCAAATTACCTTTGTGTATGAGATATGAAGCCGTTCTCGGACTTTTTCTCTCCTTTCTGCTTTGAATAGTATTGATTAAAGACGTGAATATCTTCGAAAAGGTTTGAGATATCGATATGCGGTTTCCGCATTTCATTTTTTCTTGAAATTCCCTATCGAAATCATGTATCGCATGACCACCTTCCTATTTGAAAAAATGAAGTTGCATTCAATATGGCGGATCCAAGATGGCGGACCAGATTTTTAAAGTCATTGTAAAGTAGTTTTTACAATTTGAGTAGGATCCCCAATCACACCCACCATCAAATTACCTTTGTGTATGAGATATTAAGCCGTTCTTGGACTTTTTTCTCTCCTTAATTGTATTAATCAAAACAAAAATGGATCAGACTAGAGCCTATGTCAACTATAAATAGTAGCGTACATTTGAGAGTTCTGCACAAGACCAATAGGTGATTAGGGGT